>NC_048566.1:77524961-77589961 GCF_013265735.2 Oncorhynchus mykiss | reverse complement strand
CAGGTGGAGAGGTGTGTGTATGTGACCCAGCCAGGTGGAGAGGTGTGTGTATGTGACCCAGCCAGGTGGAGAGAGGTGTGTATGTGACCCAGCCAGGTGGAGAGAGGTGTGTATGTGACCCAGCCAGGTGGAGAGAAGATTGGTGGGTATTTATGAAGGAACGTCATCATTCTGATATGATGACTTATGACCAATTCATGCTGCCATTTCCCTCCTCGCTCTTCCACATCTTCTCTTTCTCCCCAAATTATATCTCTGATCAAGTAAAGTCTTAAAATGTGGTCAGGACAAGGTCATGGAGGAATGAGCTGAATGAGCTGGTCAAAGCCAGCTCTCTTAATTGCTTTTATAAGGTGCCCTTTTCACATGAGGACTTCTCTGCTTGTTCACTTTCACACATAGAACTTGGTATGAACACACATCATTACTACTGTAGCTAAGAGGGATCCCCTTTGTATTATCTGCTCTTAAATGGCTTGGGAATACTTAAATGGTTTCTTTTTTTGTTCTCAAATAATTCTATAATATAGCCTCATTTCTTCCCTCTCTCTATCTCTCCCTCAACCCCCATCGGCATACCTCTCTTCACTACTCCTGAACGGTAGTGGTGGGGACAGCACGGGATAGGGAGAGGGGCAGCACAGGATGAGGAGAGGGGCAGCACGGGATGAGGAGAAGGGCAGCACGGGATGAGGAGAGGGGCAGCACGGGATAGGGAGAGGGGCAGCACGGGATGGGGAGAGGGGCAGCACGGGATAGGGAGAGGGGCAGCACGGGATGAGGAGAGGGACAGTACGGGATGAGGAGAGGGGCAGCACGGGATGGGGAGAGGGGCAGCACGGGATGGGGAGAGGGGCAGCACGGGATGAGGAGAGGGGCAGCACGGGGTGATGAGAGGGGCAGCACGGGATAGGGAGAGGGGCAGCACGGGATGAGGAGAGGGGCAGCACGGGATGAAGAGAGGGGCAGCACGGGATAGGGAGAGGGGCAGCACGGGATGAGGAGAGGGGCAGCACGGGATGAGGAGAAGGGCAGCACGGGATGAGGAGAGGGGCAGCACGGGATGTGGAGAGGGGCAGCACGGGATGGGGAGAGGGGCAGCACGGGATGAGGAGAGGGGCAGCACGGGGTGATGAGAGGGGCAGCATGGGGTGAGGAGAGGGGCAGCACGGGGTGAGGAGAGGGGCAGCACGGGATGAGGAGAGGGGCAGCACGGGGTGAGGAGAGGGGCAGCACGGGATGGGGAGAGGGGCAGCACGGGATGAGGAGAGGGGCAGCACGGGGTGAGGAGAGGGGCAGCACGGGGTGAGGAGAGGGGCAGCACGGGATGAGGAGAGGGGCAGCACGGGATGAGGAGAGGGGCAGCACGGGATGAGGAGAGGGGCAGCACGGGGTGAGGAGAGGGGCAGCACAGGATGGGGAGAGGGGCAGCACGGGATGAGGAGAGGGGCAGCACGGGATGGGGAGAGGGGCAGCACGGGATGGGGAGAGGGGCAGCACGGGATGGGGAGAGGGGCAGCACGGGGTGATGAGAGGGGCAGCACTGGATGAGGAGAGGGGCAGCACGGGGTGATGAGAGGGGCAGCACGGGGTGAGGAGAGGGGCAGCACGGGATGAGGAGAGGGGCAGCACGGGATGAGGAGAGGGGCAGCACGGGATGAGGAGAGGGGCAGTACGGGATGAGGAGAGGGGCAGCACGGGATGAGGAGAGGGGCAGCACGGGTGAGGAGAGGGGCAGCACGGGGTGAGGAGAGGGGCAGCACGGGGTGAGGAGAGGGGCAGCACGGGATGAGGAGAGGGGCAGCACGGGATGAGGAGAGGGGCAGCACGGGATGAGGAGAGGGGCAGCACGGGATGAGGAGAAGGGCAGCACGGGATGAGGAGAGGGGCAGCACGGGATGAGGAGAGGGGCAGCACGGGGTGAGGAGAGGGGCAGTACGGGGTGAGGAGAGGGGCAGCACGGGGTGAGGAGAGGGGCGTGAGAGCAGTGAGTTGGAGCTTGTCCATTATCTTAGGGGATACTTGTTCCACTAGCTCCATTAGGGCTGGCTTCAACACTATTAAATGGGTCGGTGGTGTGTGTGTGTGTGTGGTTATTGAAGAGGTTGGTGTGTGTGTGTGTGTGGTTATTGAAGAGGTTGGTGTGTGTGTGGTTATTGAAGAGGTTGGTGTGTGTGTGTGGTTATTGAAGAGGTTGGTGTGTGTGTGTGGTTATTCCATCCCCATCCTGGCTTTACCCTTCCATCCCCATCCTGTCTTTACCCTTCCATCCCCATCCTGTGTTTGGTTATTGAAGAGATTGGTTGAGTGGTCTAGTTCCTTATTGAACAGGAAGGGGCCTCATACCATTTCCTCATTTGATTGGATGGCCACACTTCTAATTGTATTACATTCCCAATCTCTTTTCTCTCTCTTTCCTCTCTCCATCCCTCCTCTCAACACATGGGGGTGTGTGGTACACGGTCATTTGTCTCAGGTGTGGTACTAAACTGCTTTAACTTCTCGGCTCCGTCTGCGTAATGCAGGAGGGTTTGTGAGGAACTATTCTGTCACGACACTTTCTTTCTCTCGCTCTTTATTCTGTCTTTACCCTTCCATCCCCATCCTGTCTTTACCCTTCCATCCCCATCCTGTCTTTACCCTTCCATCCCCATCCTGTCTTTACCCTTCCATCCCCATCCTGTCTTTACCCTTCCATCCCCGTCCTGACTTTACCCTTCCATCCCCATCCTGACTTTACCTTTCCATCCCCATCCTGTCTTTACCCTTCCATCCCCATCCTGACTTTACCCTTCCATCCCCATCATGTATTTACCCTTCCATCCCCATCCTGACTTTACCCTTCCATCCCCATCCTGACTTTACCCTTCCATCCCCATCCTGACTTTACCCTTTCATCCCCATCCTGTCTTTACCCTTCCATCCCCATCCTGTCTTTACCCTTCCATCCTGACTTTACCCTTCCATCCCCATCCTGACTTTACCCTTTCATCCCCATCCTGTCTTTACCCTTCCATCCCCATCCTGTCTTTACCCTTCCATCCTGACTTTACCCTTCCATCCCCGTCCTGACTTTACCCTTCCATCCCCATCCTGACTTTACCTTTCCATCCCCATCCTGTCTTTACCCTTCCATCCCCATCCTGACTTTACCCTTCCATCCCCATCCTGACTTTACCCTTCCATCCCCATCCTGACTTTACCCTTCCATCCCATCCTGTCTTTACCCTTCAGTCCCCATCCTGTCTTTACCCTTCCATCCCCATCCTGTCTTTACCCTTCCATCCCCATCCTGTCTTTACCCTTCCATCCTGTCTTTACCCTTCCATCCCCATTCTGTCTTTACCCTTCCATCCCCATCCTGTCTTTACCCTTCCATCCTGTCTTTACCCTTCCATCCCCATCCTGTCTTTACCCTTCCATCCCCATCCTGTCTTTACCCTTCCATCCCCATCCTGACTTTACCCTTCCATCCCCATCCTGTCTTTACCCTTCCATCCCCATCCTGTCTTTACCCTTCCATCCCCATCCTGTCTTTACCCTTCCATCCCCATCCTGTCTTTACCCTTCCACCCCCATCCTGTCTTTACCCTTCCATCCCCATCCTGTCTTTACCCATCCATCCCCATCCTGACTTTACCCTTCCATCCTGTCTTTACCCTTCCATCCCCATCCTGGCTTTACCCTTCCATCCCCATTCTGGCTTTACTCTTCCATCCCCATCCTGTCTTTACCCTTCCATCCCCATCCTGACTTTACCCTTCCATCCTGTCTTTACCCTTCCATCCCCATCCTGACTTTACCTTTCCATCCCCATCCTGTCTTTACCCTTCCATCCCCATCCTGACTTTACCCTTCCATCCCCATCATGTCTTTACCCTTCCATCCCCATCCTGACTTTACCCTTCCATCCCCATCCTGACTTTACCCTTCCATCCCCATCCTGACTTTACCCTTTCATCCCCATCCTGTCTTTACCCTTCCATCCCCATCCTGTCTTTACCCTTCCATCCTGACTTTACCCTTCCATCCCCATCCTGTCTTTACCCTTCCATCCCCATCCTGTCTTTACCCTTCCATCCCCATCCTGACTTTACCCTTCCATCCCCGTCCTGACTTTACCCTTCCATCCCCATCCTGACTTTACCTTTCCATCCCCATCCTGTCTTTACCCTTCCATCCCCATCCTGACTTTACCCTTCCATCCCCATCCTGACTTTACCCTTCCATCCCCATCCTGACTTTACCCTTCCATCCCATCCTGTCTTTACCCTTCAGTCCCCATCCTGTCTTTACCCTTCCATCCCCATCCTGTCTTTACCCTTCCATCCCCATCCTGTCTTTACCCTTCCATCCTGTCTTTACCCTTCCATCCCCATTCTGTCTTTACCCTTCCATCCCCATCCTGTCTTTACCCTTCCATCCTGTCTTTACCCTTCCATCCCCATCCTGTCTTTACCCTTCCATCCCCATCCTGTCTTTACCCTTCCATCCCCATCCTGACTTTACCCTTCCATCCCCATCCTGTCTTTACCCTTCCATCCCCATCCTGTCTTTACCCTTCCATCCCCATCCTGTCTTTACCCTTCCATCCCCATCCTGTCTTTACCCTTCCACCCCCATCCTGTCTTTACCCTTCCATCCCCATCCTGTCTTTACCCATCCATCCCCATCCTGACTTTACCCTTCCATCCTGTCTTTACCCTTCCATCCCCATCCTGGCTTTACCCTTCCATCCCCATTCTGGCTTTACTCTTCCATCCCCATCCTGTCTTTACCCTTCCATCCCCATCCTGACTTTACCCTTCCATCCTGTCTTTACCCTTCCATCCCCATCCTGACTTTACCCTTCCATCCTGTCTTTACCCTTCCATCCCCATCCTGTCTTTACCCTTCCATCCCCATCCTGTCTTTACCCTTCCATCCTCATCCTGTCTTTACCCTTCCATCCTGACTTTACCCTTCCATCCCCATCCTGTCTTTACCCTTCCATCCCCATCCTGACTTTACCCTTCCATCCCCATCCTGACTTTACCCTTCCATCCCCATCCTGACTTTACCCTTCCATCCTGTCTTTACCCTTCCATCCCCATCCTGTCTTTACCCTTCCATCCCCATCCTGTCTTTACCCTTCCATCCCCATCCTGACTTTACCCTTCCATCCTGTCTTTACCCTTCCATCCCCATCCTGTCTTTACCCTTCCATCCCCATCCTGACTTTACCCTTCCATCCTGTCTTTACCCTTCCATCCCCATCCTGTCTCTACCCTTCCATCCCCACCCTGTCTTTACCCTTCCATCCCCATCCTGACTTTACCCTTTCATCCCCATCCTGACTTTACCCTTCCATCCCCATCCTGTCTTTACCCTTCCATCCCCATCCTGACTTTACCCTTCCATCCCCATCCTGACTTTACCCTTCCATCCCCATCCTGACTTTACCATTCCATCCTGTCTTTACCCTTCCATCCCCATCCTGTCTTTACCCTTCCATCCCCATCCTGACTTTACCCTTTCATCCCCATCCTGACTTTACCCTTCCATCCCCATCCTGTCTTTACCCTTCCATCCCCATCCTGACTTTACCCTTCCATCCCCATCCTGACTTTACCCTTCCATCCCCATCCTGACTTTACCATTCCATCCTGTCTTTACCCTTCCATCCCCATCCTGTCTTTACCCTTCCATCCCCATCCTGTCTTTACCCTTCCATCCCCATCCTGTCTTTACCCTTCCATCCCCATCCTGACTTTACCCTTCCATCCTGTCTTTACCCTTCCATCCCCACCCTGACTTTACCCTTCCATCCCCACCCTGACTTTACCCTTCCATCCCCATCCTGTCTTTACCCTTCCATCCCCATCCTGTCTTTACCCTTCCATCCCCATCCTGTCTTTACCCTTCCATCCCCATCCTGTCTTTACCCTTCCATCCCCATCCTTTCTTTACCCTTCCATCCCCATCCTGTCTTTACCCTTCCATCCCCATCCTGTCTTTACCCTTCCATCCCCATCCTGTCTTTACCCTTCCATCCCCATCCTGACTTTACCCTTCCATCCTGACTTTACCCTTCCATCCCCATCCTGTCTTTACCCTTCCATCCCCATCCTGACTTTACCCTTCCATCCACATCCTGACTTTACCCTTCCATCCTCATCCTGTCTTTACCCTTCCATCCCCATCCTGTCTTTACCCTTCCATCCCCATCCAGTCTTTTCCCTTCCATCCCCATCCTATCTTTACCCTTCCATCCTGTCTTTACCCTTCCACCCCCATCCTGTCTTTACCCTTCCATCTCCATCCTGTCTTTACCCTTCCATCCCCATCCTGACTTTACCCTTCCATCCCCATCCTGACTTTACCCTTCCATCCCCATCATGTCTTTACCCTTCCATCCCCATCCTGACTTTACCCTTCAGCCCCCATCCTGTCTTTACCCTTCCATCCCCATCCTGTCTTTACCCTTCCATCCCCATCCTGTCTTTACCCTTCCATCCCCATCCAGTCTTTTCCCTTCCATCCCCATCCTATCTTTACCCTTCCATCCTGTCTTTACCCTTCCACCCCCATCCTGTCTTTACCCTTCCATCGCCATCCTGTCTTTACCCTTCCATCCCCATCCTGACTTTACCCTTCCATCCCCATCCTGACTTTACCCTTCCATCCCCATCATGTCTTTACCCTTCAGCCCCCATCCTGTCTTTACCCTTCCATTCCCATCCTGTCTTTACCCTTCCGTCCCCATCCTGTCTTTACTCTTCCATCCCCATCCTGACTTTACCCTTCCATCCCCATCCTGTCTTTACCCTTCCATCCCCATCCTGACTTTACCCTTCCATCCCCATCCTGACTTTACCCTTCCATCCCCATCCTGTCTTTACCCTTCCATCCCCATCCTGTCTTTACCCTTTAGTCCCCATCCTGTCTTTACCCTTCCGTCCCCATCCTGTCTTTACCCTTCCGTCCCCATCCTGTCTTTACCCTTCCATCCCCATCCTGACTTTACCCTTCCATCCTGTCTTTACCCTTCCATCCCCATCCTGTCTTTACCCTTCCATCTCCATCCTGTCTTTACCCTTCCATCCCCATCCTGTCTTTACCCTTCCATCCCCATCCTGTCTTTACCCTTCCATCCCCATCCTGACTTTACCCTTCCATCCTGTCTTTACCCTTCCATCCCCATCCTGTCTTTACCCTTCCATCCCCATCCTGGCTTTACCCTTCCATCCCCATCCTGGCTTTACCCTTCCATCCCCATCCTGTCTTTACCCTTCCATCCCCATCCTGGCTTTACCCTTCCATCCCCATCCTGGCTTTACCCTTCCATCCCCATCCTGTCTTTACCCTTCCATCCCCATCCTGTCTTTACCCTTCCATCCCCATCCTGACTTTACCCTTCCATCCTGTCTTTACCCTTCCATCCCCATCCTGTCTTTACCCTTCCATCCCCATCCTGGCTTTACCCTTCCATCCCCATCCTGGCTTTACCCTTCCATCCCCATCCTGTCTTTACCCTTCCATCCCCATCCTGTCTTTACCCTTCCTTCCCCATCCTGACTTTACCCTTCCATCCTGTCTTTACCCTTCCATCCCCATCCTGTCTTTACCCTTCCATCCCCACCCTGTCTTTACCCTTCCATCCCCATCCTGTCTTTACCCTTCCATCCCCATCCTGTCTTTACCCTTCCATCCCCATCCTGACTTTACCCTTCCATCCCCATCCTGTCTTTACCCTTCCATCCCCATCCTGTCTTTACCCTTCCATCCCCATCCTGTCTTTACCCTTCCATCCTGACTTTACCCTTCCATCCCCATCCTGTCTTTACCCTTCCATCCTGACTTTACCCTTCCATCCCCATCCTGACTTTACCCTTCCATCCCCATCCTGACTTTACCCTTCCATCCTGACTTTACCCTTCCATCCCCATCCTGACTTTACCCTTCCATCCCCTTACTGGCTTTCTTTCTCTCCTTCCTTCCCCCTTTTTCTCTGTCTGTTGTGAAATTCAAAAAGGTCACAGGTATGTTACAGACAGAGGGGGAAGGGTATGGTGGTCTGATGCTTGTGTTGTCATCATGGTGAACTTGTGCCTTGAGTCCTAACATGTGGCTCTTTTGGCAGACAGACAGACACACACACCGAGAGAGACACCATGCTGTCAGTCTTCTCCCTAATGGATGTCAATGTACTGTCTTTGTCATCCTGTTTTGGCTAAAACCATTATTCATGAGGAGTGTTCAGCCAAAGTCAGAGGAATGATACTTTCCAAGTAGCATTTAACCTGTCTGGTTCAGCCTATTCAGCTTTAGTGCACTAATTCTTACTTCCCCACCGCCCTTCAAGAGACCACGAATTGTCAGCCTCCTCGTAAAACTCCTCAATGTTTGTGTCCGCATGTTCTCCCTCTCTCTTTCCCTCTTTCTTTTCCCCCCTTCTCTCCTTCAGAACCCTGGCCATCTGTCTAATTGTTCACCTCCATCGCTTAATGCTTTTTACATGCTTTCCCCCTCTTTCCAGGCAATAAACTTTATTTTCTTCAAAAGACCTAGGCAGGCAGGTAGGAAGGAGGAAGGAGGACCGTTAGTGTGGGAGGATGAGGGAGGACCATTAGGGTGGGAGAAGGAGGGAGGACCGTTAGGGTGGGAGGAGGAGGGAGGACCGGTAGGGTGGGAGGAGGAGGGAGGACCGGTAGGGTGGGAGAAGGAGGGAGGACCGGTAGGGTGGGAGGAGGAGGGAGGACCGTTAGGGTGGGAGGAGGAGGGAGGACCGGTAAGGTGGGTGAAGGAGGGAGGACCGTTAGGGTGGGAGGAGGAGGGAGGACCGGTAGGGTGGAAAGAGGAGGGGTTGAAGTCATTCTGCTCACCTCCTTCTGCTGGATTTGCTGAAGTACCCCCATACCCATCTCTGTCTCTCTCTCTCTGTCTCTCTCTCTCTCTCTCTCTCTCTATTTCTCTCTCTCTCTCTCTCTCTCTATTTCTCTCTCTCTCTATTTCTTTCTCTATTTTCTCTCTCTCTCTCTCTCTCTCTCTCTATTTCTCTCTCTCTCTCTCTCTATTTCTCTCTCTCTCTATTTCTTTCTCTATTTTCTCTCTCTCGCTCTCTCTCTCTCTCTATTTCTCTCTCTCTCTCGCTCTCTCTCTCTCTCTCTCTCTCTCTCTCTATTTCTCTCTCTCTATTTCTCTCTCTCTCTATTTCTCTCTCTCTCTCTCTCTCTCTCTCTCTCTCTCTCTCTCTCTATTTCTCTCTCTCTCTATTTCTCTCTCTCTCTCTATTTCTCTCTCTCTCTGTCATATTGTATTCATATATGTATTCATGTATTCATATTGAGCGTTTTATAAGTTTGTCCTAAAGTGCTTTAAGAGCAACCCTGGCCTTAACCCCTAAGAACAAGGATAAATGACAGTGTTCAGGAAAAACCCTCTAGGTGGGAGGAAACCTTGAGAGGAACCAGACTCTAGTGGGGGAGGTGAGGGAGGCATAGACCGTGTGTGTGTCACATTTATAGGGTCATTAAATGAGCTGATTATATCCTCTCTTACCTGTGTGTAGATGATATGAAACAGATCCCCTATAATCAGACTTCTATAATGTCCATAATCACCTCCTTAACGTTGTATAGCCCTGCAATGCTATATAATAGCACCAGGAGAACCATTCTGGGTCAGATCCGCTGTGGTTTGAGTAAAGACAAAATAACTCAATATACTTTAAAATGACTGAAACCAAATGGAAACAGTGAAGTAATGATAAAGGACCTACATTCATACAGTCTCATGACTGTCCAGCCCATGAAGAATAGAGGACAATTTTAGCAAATTTTGACACCAATAAAATAGAACACATTTTCAGTGCGGTCCTCCGGACCTCTTTGAAGACCTAATGCAGCCCCCAGGGCAAAATGAGTTTCACTCCCCACGAGTAGATCATTCTACGCTGGTATGGTTTTACCCTTGAGTCACATCATTGAGCAGTGTGTGTGTGTGTGTGTGTGCGTGTGTGTGTGTGAGAGAGAGAATGTATTAATACTCATAGGGGCAGTAAATGCGAGTGTAAAATGCCTGAAAAGTGTACCTCGAACATGAAGGAGCTGTTAACCCTTGGTGTGCTTGTCTTGGCTGGTGGGTATCTTTCCATGTGTGTCCTTGCTGTGGGTGTCATATATAGTCACTCTCTACAGAGACAGATGCAGGAAGGAAAGTCATTCCCTTATGACATTCCTGGGTTAGAGATGAGATGTGGGTCAGGCTGTCAGGGAGTCGGAATTCGGAAACCGAAGCGTGGAACACTCTTCCTGGGGTAATGTGAGCTGACAGTGTTCTCTAGGGACAGCGGGGAAAGTGTGCATCAGGAATAGCTGATATTCCCAATCGCAGACAGTGGGGATCACGGGAGTGATGTCTCTCTCTCTCAGGTGTGAGGATGAGACTGACGGACCATTTACACACTGTCTGTCTGTCTGTCTGTCTGTCTGTCTGTCTCTGTCTGTCTGTCTGTCTCTGTCTGTCTCTGTCTGTCTCTGTCTGTCTGTCTCTGTCTGTCTGTCTGTCTGTCTGTCTGTCTGTCTGTCTGTCTGTCTTGCTGTGCTGTGCTGTGCTGTGCTGTGCTGAAGTCTGGGTTCTATACCTGGTCATGGTAATACATCTCTGACAGGATCAGCTGGGTCTGTAGACTGATCCAGTGTGATAGAGTAGATAAGGAATAGTCTGTAGACTGATCCAGTGTGATAGAGTAGATAATGAATAGTCTGTATTCGGTGTGTAAATGCAGATACATATTTAACTGTACAGTCATCTACTGTATCTTTCACCACTCCTCTCCCTGTCCACCGGCATATGGTGTGTGATGAGCTACACATGGACAGACAGAACCATGCATATTTACACAGAACCATGAGCATTTACACAGAGCCATGAGCATTTACACAGAACCATAAATATTTACACAGAACCATGAGCATTTACACAGAACCATGAGCATTTACACAGAACTATGAGCATTTACACAGAACCATAAACATTTACACAGAACTATAAACATTTACACAGAACCATGAGCATTTACACAGAGCCATGAGCATTTACACATAACCATAAATATTTACACAGAACCATGATCATTTACACAGAACCATGAGCATTTACACAGAACCATGAGCATTTACACAGAACCATGAGCATTTACACAGAACCATGAGCATTTACACAGAACCATAAATATTTACACAGAACCATGAGCATTTACACAGAACCATGAGCATTTACACAGAACTATGATCATTTACACAGAACCATAAATATTTACACAGCACCATGAGCATTTACACAGAACAATAAATATTTACACAGAACTATACACATTTACACAGAACCATGAGCATTTACACAGAACCATGAGCATTTACACAGAACCATGAGCATTTACACAGAACCATAAACATTTACACAGAACCATGAGCATTTACACAGAACCATGAGCATTTACACAGAACCATGCACATTTACACAGAACCATGAGCATTTACACAGAACCATGAGCATTTACACAGAACCATAAACATTTACACAGAACCATAAACATTTACACAGAACCGTGGGCATTTACACAGAACCATAAACATTTACACAGAACCATGAGCATTTACACAGAACCATGAGCATTTACACAGAACCATAAACATTTACACAGAACCATAAACATTTACACAGAACCATGAGCATTTACACAGAACCATGAGCATTTACACAGAACCATGAGCATTTACACAGAACCATAAACATTTACACAGAACCATGAGCATTTACACAGAACCATGAGCATTTACACAGAACCATGCATATTTACACAGAACCATGAGCATTTACACAGAACCATGAGCATTTACACAGAACCATAAACATTTACACAGAACCATAAACATTTACACAGAACCGTGGGCATTTACACAGAACCATAAACATTTACACAGAACCATGAGCATTTACACAGAACCGTAAACATTTACACAGAACCATGAGCATTTACACAGAACCATGAGCATTTACACAGAACCATGAGCATGTCAGGAGCCATCAACAGCCTGAGAGAGATGTGAACCTGTCTGCTGTAGTTGAGCTGTGGTCATAATGTCTCATCAGATCTGGAGCCATCTGCAGTCAGTCTGCTCTAACTCAACATCAGCAGATGTCAATCTAAATGGTTACTTCTGGAGGAGCTAGTGTTTGTGTCATACCGAAACTCACAATATTGTTGATTGAGGATGAGGATGATGATAAAGGTGTTGTGTGTTGTCTGTTCTCTTTGCAGCACAAGGCCAGGTTGGAGGCCATGATGTTGGACCTGGCCTCTCTCCGCAGTGTCAGAGAGTTCGCTGACTCCTTCAAGACCAAGAAACTGTAAGTCATCTGTTATGTCTGTTTATTCCTATGAGCTATTACTGTAGCAATATGAACTGCCCCAGGGTTCCACAAAAACACTCTCTGTAGTCGATGTGGGTAAGACCTTTAAACAGGTTAACATTCACAAGGCAACAGGGTCAGATGAATTACCAGGACACATACCCAGGACATGCGCTGACCAGCTGGCAAGTGTCTTCACTGACATTTTCTATCTCTCTCTGACCCAGTATGTAAAACCTACATGGCTCACGTCAACACCATCATCCAATACAGAATGGACCCACTCCAATTCGCATACCGCCCAAACAGATCCACAGATGATGCAATCCATTTTGCACTCCACACTGCCCTTTCACACCTGGACAAAGGAACACCTATGTGAAAGAATCTCCTCTCCCTTATCCTCTTCTTCCTCCTCTCCCTCATCCTCTTCTTCCTCCTCTCCCTCATCCTCTTCTTCCTCCTCTCCCTCATCCTTTTCTTCCTCCTCTCCCTCTCCCTCATGTTCCTCTCCCTCCACTCTCCTCTCGCTCCACTCTCTTCTCGCTTCACTCTCCTCTCACTCCACTCCTCTCGCTCCACTCTCCTCTCGCTCCACTCTCCTCTCCCTCCACTCTCCTCTCCCTCCACTCTCCTCTCTCTCCACTCCTCCCTCCACTCTCCTCTCCCTCCACTCTCCTCTCGCTCCACTCTCCACTCCTCCCTCCACTCCACTCTCCTCTCGCTCCACTCTCCATTCCTCCCTCCACTCTCCACTCCTCCCTCCACTCTCCACTCCTCCCTCCACTCTCCTCTCCCTCCACTCTCCTCTCGCTCCACTCCTCCCTCCACTCGCCTCTCCCTCCACTCTCCTCTCGCTCTCCTCTCGCTCCACTCCTCCCTCCACTCTCCTCTCGCTCCACTCTCCACTCCTCCCTCCACTCCACTCTCCTCTCGCTCCACTCTCCATTCCTCCCTCCACTCTCCACTCCTCCCTACTCCCTCCACGTCTCGCTCCACATCTCTATTCCTCCAATCATCTCTAACTCCTCTTCCTCTAAACAAGTGAAATATCACATTTACATGAGTATTCAGACCCTTTACTCAGTACTTTGTTGAAGCACCTTTGACAGCAATTACACCCGTGAGTTTTCTTGGGTATCACGCTACAAGTTTGGCACACCTGTATTTGGGGACATTCTCCCATTCTTCTCTGTAGATCCTATCAAACTCTGTCAGGTTGGATGGGGAGTGTTGCTGCACAGCTATTTTCAGGTCTCTCCAGAGATGTTCGATCAGGTTTAAGTCCGGGCTCTGGTTGGGCTACTCAAGGACATTCAGAGACGTGTCCCAAAGCCACTCCTGTGTTGTCTTGGCTGTGAGCTTAGGGTCTTGTCTTGTAGGAAGGTGAAACTTTGTCCCAGTCTGAGGTCCTGAGCGCTGTGGAGCAGGTTTTCATCAAGGATCTCTCTGTACTTCATCTTTGCCTTGATCCTGACTAGTCTCCCAGTCCCTGCCGATGAAAAACACCCCCACAGCATGATGCTGCCACCACTGTGCTTCACCGTAGGGATGATGCCATGTTTTCTCCAGACGTGATGCTTGACATTCAGGTCAAAGAGTTGAATTTTGGTTTCTTCAGACCAGAGAATCTTGTTTCTCATGGTCTGAGAGTCCTTTGGGTGCCTTTTGGCATACTCCAAGCGGGCTGTCATGTACCTTTTACTGAGGAGTGGCTTCCGTCTGGCCACTCTACCATAAAGTCCTGATTGGTGGAGTGCTGCAGAAATGGTTGTCCTTCTGGAAGGTTCTCCCATCTCTACAGAGGAACTCTGGAGCTCTGTCAGAGTGACCATCGGGTTCATAGTCTCCTAGGCCCTTCTCCGATTGCTCAGTTTATCCTGGCGACCAGCTCTAGGAAGAGTAGGTGGTTCCAAACGTCTTCAATTTTAGAATGATGGAGGCCACCGTGTTCTTGGAGACCTTCAATGCTGCAGACATCTTTTGGTACCCTTCCCCAGATCTGTACCTCAACACAATCCTGTCTCGGAGCTCTAAAGACAATTCCTTCAACCTCATGGCTTGATTTTTGCTCCGACGTGCACTGTCAACTGTGGGACCTTATATAGACAGGTGTGTGCCTTTCCAAATCATGTCCAATCAACTTAAAGAAATACAGTCGGTGGTCGCTATAGTAATTTAAAGAAATACAGTCGGTGGTCGCTATAGTAATTTAAAGAAATACAGTCGGTGGTCGCTATAGTAATTTAAAGAAATACAGTCGGTGGTCACTATAGTAATTTAAAGAAATACAGTCGGTGGTCGCTATAGTAATTTAAAGAAATACAGTCGGTGGTCACTATAGTAATTTAAAGAAATACAGTCGGTGGTCGCTATAGTAATTTAAAGAAATACAGTCGGTGGTCGCTATAGTAATTTAAAGAAATACAGTTGGTGGTCGCTATAGTAATTTAAAGAAATACAGTCGGTGGTCACTATAGTAATTTAAAGAAATACAGTCGGTGGTCGCTATAGTAATTTAAAGAAATACAGTCGGTGGTCACTATAGTAATTTAAAGAAATACAGTCGGTGGCCACTATGGGTTCTAAAGGGATTTATATTAAGTATCAAAACTAAATGTAATCACTAAAATATACTTGTGGGGGCATCCCAGGGGAAGTTAGAGCGGAGTTGAGGAGAGGAGAGTCTGTGAGCTGTGAATGGCATGGGGCAGTTGTCTGATACTGCCAGAACAATATTAGAGAACGCTTGTCTTCAGACACACAAAACACACACATTTCTACCCTGTGTGTGTGTTTGTTCCAGCTCCCGTCCCTGTATGGCCAATAAAGTCCTGTGTTAATGATCATTGGACAGAGCCCAGCTGCACACAGAGCCAATCACCTCCTCCAGGCAGGTTATCATTGATGTCAGAGATCATGCCAAAGGGGGCTAGTTACACTAAATATACAATATACTCATCTATCCCTGTTTGGTACTTAACACCCCCGCTTGACCAGCGCTAAGATAACAGTTCGACCGGGCCAGCAGCAGTAGGCCCATTAAAGACCTTCATTAGACCGGTGGTTATGAAGATGAGACCCTGCGCTAGGAACTGATGTCTGCTCTTCTGAGGAGGAGGAGGAGGAGGAGGGGTTATGAGCATATACATACAGATGTCGTATCTTAATTTGACCAGTTTCTCACAGCAGGAAAATAATCCTGCAGCAACAGGAAATGTGAATTATTTTTATGTGGATTATAATTAATGGACATTTTTGTAGGGGTTAATTAATTTTTCGTTAGGGCAAATCAAGTCTGACATTAAAACATACAAAAAAACATGTAGAAATGACAAACTTTAGAATCCTTTTTAAACCTAAACCTAAACCTGTATTCCAAATGCTCTGTTACTTCATGTCAGTCAATTATCTTATTTGAGCTGTTCTTGCCATAATATGGACTTGGACTTTTACCATATAGGGCTCTCTTCTGTATACCACCCTACCTTGTCACAACACAACTGACTGGCTCAAACACATTAAGAAGGAAAGAAATTCCACAAATTAACTTTTAACAAGACACGCCGGTTAATTAAAATGCATTCCAGGTGACTACCTCATGCAGCTGGTTGAGAGAATGCCAAGAGTGTGCAAAGCTGTCATCAAGGCAAAGGGTGGCTACTTTGAAGAATCTCAAATTTAAAATATATTTTGATTTGTTGAGCTCTTTTTTAGTTACTACATGATTCCATATGTGTTATTTAATAGTTTGGATGTCTTCACTATTACAGTTTTTTTCGATTGCTAAACGACAGTGGGCACAACTGGAGTCACGTGCAAAACTCTAACTACAGTCTGCACTACCAACAGTCACCTGAGCTAAACAGTTCACATCACCTGCAAAAGTCATTCCAAGCAACACAACTCTTAACACATGGCTCAAAACACGCTCAGTGCAGCCAAACACTATGCACAACCCTCACTGAGATAACACACACTGTCACTAAAAACACTAGCATCAAACACCAATACAGAAAATACAAACTTTTCATCTTTACAGTTTGAACAATTTCAGTGACTTCATACAAAGTAATATTTTCTTCAAAGAAAAGAGTGACATTCTTTCACATGATTTATTACAATTTTTAGAACATAACAATTCTTTAAGGTAAACGAAAATTAGCAGTTTGCTTCAATAGTCTGTAGTAATTTACGGAATTACAGTAATGAGAAAAAAAAGGTAGAAACTAAAAGTACATACTGTAATTCAAACAAATAATTGAGGGGCTAATCCTGCCTCTCTCTAGCATCAGGCCACAGGTTTTCTTCAACATCACATCTAATGTTTTCTCTTGCCATGCACCTGGGGAAGAACCTTCTGGAGTGCCTTATCCATCCCTGGAAGTCCTCTGGACTCGTGTCCTCACATCCGGCACGCATGGCTTCCAAAAGAGACATTTGGTCATGTGGGTGGTGACCAAACACTTTCCACCTCCAGGCAGAGAAAAACTCCTCTATTGGGTTGAGGAAGGGTGAATATGCAGGCAGGTACAAAACCATAAATCTGTGATGTGCTGCAAACCAATCTGTGACAGCTGCAGAGTGGTGAAAAGCAACGTTATCGCAAACTATGACAAAAACTTGGGGGTTTCTTACTGGCTCCCCCTGTTCTGCTGGCACTAGCTGAGCATAGAGCTGTTCTAGGAAAGCTATAAGCCTTTCTGTGTTGTATGGGCCAATGAGTGGTGTGTTGAGAAGCAAACCATCATTGGCCATTGCAGCACACATGGTGATATTTCCCCCCCTTTGGCCTGGAACCTCCACAGTGGCCCTTTGACCTATAACATTCCTTCCTCTGCGCCGTGTTTTGGCAAGGTTAAATCCAGCTTCATCGATAAATACAAATGAATGTGGTCTTTCCAGTGCTTCCACCTCCATTACTCTCTGAAAAACATTAAGTGCACAGTTTTACTGTAGAAATGCTAGTGCTTTTTTTACTGTAAATATTTTGTATAGCTGTGTACGTAACCTCAGACGTCTTACCTGGACATATTGGTATCTTTGCTCTTTTACCCGTTCACTGTTTCTCTCGAACGGTACAGTGTATAACTGTTTCATTGTAACTTGGTGTTTCTTTAGGACTCGAGCAATAGTTGTTGTGCTGACAGAATTAACATTTTCAAATATATCATTATCAGCCAGCACTCCATCTTGAATCTCCCGCAGTTTTATTGCATTGTTGACAACAACCATGTCAACAATAGCATTTTCCTGCGCATCTGAAAATATTTTTCCTCTTCCCCCTGTTGGGGGCAGCCTTTGGGTCCTGTTGTAAAAATATATTTTACAGTCAAACTTACTGTAATATATATCTGTGTAAATATTCTATAATTGCAATACAAAATAGATTCCTGTAATGTTTTCATTTACTGTAAGGATGTAACTCTCACCTGTTTGCATGATGGAAAATTCGCATTACAGATGCCACTGTGGATCTTTGCAGATTGGGTTGCACCCTCAACCCTGCCTCTCTCAATGAGAGACCATGGTTCACGACATGGTCTATAAGTGTAGCCCTTATTTAATCTGAAATAACAGCTCTTTGTCTTCTTTGTCTTCCTCCACGCATCCGCCCTCTCCCTGCCACCCTTCTCCCTCCACAAACCCATCTTCCTTGTTCCATTTCCAAAATGAGTCTTTCTGAGCTCTACCTATATGTACTGTAATATGTGTGTGTGTTCACTAACAAGTCTAAAACAAGACATCTGCTTAGCCTTTCAGCTGAAATTGCAATCAGCAGTGTTTGAAGGGCACAAGGCTGAAATCTATTCCGTTTTGAATGTGTGGTTCACAGTTTTGACAGCAGTGTGTTAGCATTTGAACAAAGTGCTGTAAATCCACAGTGTTGTGCAGGTTGTGGTTAAAGTCATGGGATAAGTGTGTAGAGTTTTGAAAACTGTGTTCAAGCAATGAAAAACGAACTAGAGTTTGGTCCACATGAACTGCTGCTGTGCAGACTGTAGTTAGAGTTTTGCACATGTGACTCCAGTTGTGTCCACTGACGTTTAGCAATCGAAAAAACTGTATTCTACAATGGAGAAGATAGTACAAAATAAAGAAACACCTTTGAATGAGTAGGCGTGTCCAAACACTGCTTTCTTACTACCCACCAACCTGTTCTCTAGCTCTATTAAGTCACTGACGCTGGTTACATTTTAGGCAGTGGATTTGGAGTTCAATCTAAAGATGACTTTTTACTTTGGGTTAAACACTAAGAGTTTTTTAATGATTCTTTTTTAATGATTCTGTATATAGCACGGTAGAGTATGATTTGCATATGTAGGAATTCTGTAGTTGGTGTGGACTGAGTGTGACTCAGTAATGAACCCTATATGTGCTGCATAAGCTGTGTAAGCTGTGTGTGCTGTGTGTGCTGTGTGTGCTGTGTGAGCTGTGTGAGCTGTGTGAGCTGTGTGAGCTCTGTGAGCTGTGTGTGCTCTGTGAGCTGTGTGTGCTGTGTGTGCTGTGTGTGCTGTGTGAGCTGTGTGTGCTGTGTGTGCTGTGCGTTCTGTGCGCTCTGTGTGCTGTGTGTGCTGTGTGTGCTGTGTGAGCTGTGTGTGCTGTGTGTGCTGTGTGTGCTGTGCGTTCTGTGTGCTCTGTGTGCTGTGTGTGCTGTGTGTGCTGTGCGTTCTGTGTGCTCTGTGTGCTGTGTGAGCTGTGTGTGCTGTGTGTGCTCTGTGAGCTGTGTGTGCTGTGTGAGCTGTGTGCGCTGTGTGAGCTGTGTGCGCTGTGTGAGCTGTGTGCGCTGTGTGAGCTGTGTGCGCTCTGTGAGCTGTGTGCGCTGTGTGAGCTGTGTATGCTGTGTGTGCTGGATGAGCTGTGTGAGCTGTGTGTGCTCTGTGAGCTGTGTGTGCTGTGTGAGCTGTGTGTGCTCTGTGAGCTGTGTGTGCTGTGTGTTAGGAGGCCTGAAGGTGAATGTACACTCATGTCCTCTCTAACAGTGTTATAGGGAAGAATCATTAGAGCCATGCATAACAATTCACACATTCCATTTCTAGCATCCAGTTTTTAATGAATCCAGCAGGCAGTCTTAAACACAGGGTACACACACTGCCCTGGGCCTTGTAATTCATTCTAATGGAAGAAATAAAAAATTGGTGGGCGTGTTTGGATTGTTCGCCAGTGTTACTGTGGTTTCGAGCTCGCTGGAGGGATGCCGCCTACAAGGATCTCTCACAGCCCGACATGGCCAGAGTAGTCAACAGTGCTTCAAGACCGGAACGCTGGCCCCTTGGTGTGGAGTCTGTTTGTGAATAGAGCCCCAGAACCAGCTGGCTGATAGAACTTCTGTAGGTTCATCTCTTTGTAGGTGAGGCTCTGTGGTGGAATGTGTGGTCATCACTTCCTTTTAGGTGGTTGTAGAATTGAACAGCTCTTTTCTGGATGTTAATAACCTTTCAGGGCTAGGCATCCCGCTAGGAGGACTAGCGGGTGTAGTCTTAATTCTGCTCTGCATGCATTGTTTGGGGTTTTGCGTTGTACACAAAGTACGCAAAACCTCACAGCCATAGAGGGCAATGGGTTCTATAACTGATTGAAGTATTTTTTGCCAACCCCCCCCCCTCCCCTCTCTCTCCCTGCTCTCTCTCTCTCCCCTCTCTCAATCTCTCCCTGCTCTCTCACTCTCTCTCCCCGCTATCTCCCCTCTCTCTCTCTCTCTCTCTCTCTCAGGTTGATATGATGACTATTCAAGGTGTTGGTTGTTTCTGTTGGCTAGTGTCCAACTGTATTCAGTATCTCTCAGTCAGACCAGGGAGTAAGAGAGGAAGCCCGCTATACAGTATACATACAGTATATCATATCACTAATACCCTGTCTCTAGCAGCTGCACACAGGAATAGCACACCTCTCTCTTTCCCTCCTGTCTTCCCCTCTCCTTTCCTTTCCTTCTCCCTAGATCTCTGGTTACAGAGTGGAGAGGAGGTCACAGTGCCTATACCTTGTAATACTGGCCCTCAGTGTCTCATTGCCTGTATGTCCCTCTCCTTTCCCCTTAGGCCGCTCCACATCCTGATATGTAACGCAGCTGTGTGTACCCAGCCTTGGCGTCTGACGGAGGACGGCCTGGAGTCCACCTTCCAGATCTGCCACCTAGGTCACTTCCTGTTGGTGCAGTGTCTACAGGAAGTGCTGCGACGCTCCGCCCCCGCCCGTGTGGTGGTGGTGTCCTCTGAGTCACACAGGTCTGTATTCACTGACTAAACAAATATTATTTATAACCACTACCTAACCCCCTAAAGCATAAGCCCTACCCTCACACTTACTGAACTGAACCTAGAGAGGATCCAGGCTCCGAGAGTTGGCCAGTCCTTTTCTGGCTGAGATTATAAGAGTACATGGCCATTAAGGCCAGATCGTTCTTCAAGATGTTCAAATGTTCATAGATGACCAGCAGGGTCAAATAATAATCACAGTTGTTGTAGAGGGTGCAACAGGTCAGCACCTCAGGAGTAAATGTCAGTTGTATTTTCATAGCTAAGTATGCAGAGGTCGAGACAGCAGGTGCACTAGAGAAGGAGAGAGAAGGAGAGAGAGGAGTTGAAAACAGCAGGTCCAGGGTAAGGTACCACGTCTGGTGAACAGGTCATGGTTCCATAGCCACAGGCAAAACAGCAGAAACTGGATCAGCAGCGTGACCACGGGGACGGCCAAGGGTCATCAGGCCAGGTAGTCCTGAGGTATGGTCCTAGGGCTCAGAGAGAGAGACAGAGAGAGACAGAGAGAGACTGAGAGAGAGAGGAAAAAAAGAAGGAACAGCATGTCAGAAATCAGCTCAATGTAATTGAAGAATCCATAGACTAACCATTTCTTGGAAAATTGTAAAACACTGTCATGTCTTTGGCTATGCCGGATTAAGTGATATGACATGCTATTCTATTCAGCAATACAAAATTGAGTTTAATTATTTATTTACTAAATACCTAACTAATCACACAGAATTACATATACACAGAATGAATAATACCTTGATTACAAATTATGTCATAAAGGAAAACGTCCCTAGCGGATGGAACAGATATGACAGCTGGTTACACAAAGAAAAGAGGGTTGGGTGAAAGAGCGGGAAGACTGAGAAACAAAGGGAGAAGCCATGCTATCGTAAATACAGTATCTTATGCATGCTAAATTACCGCCCATTTGGAAAAGGAAAATGCAATAAATATTTTCTCTGAGCTGCGCTTCGGGAGGTTGGTCGTAGATGCTGGTCATGTTGGCCAACAGAGATCTTCCTGTCCTCGGAAGAATGTCACTGGTGGTGAACGGGACACGTTGCAGTGTTGTCGTTGTGTGGTAGACGGGATACATCATCCGTCCTTTCCTAGCCCACGTTTACGGCGGCCACTGCTAACTCAACGGCTAGGAGGTATCACTTCTGTAGTGAATAAGAGTTCATACCATTCACAACCAAAGCTCACGCTGAGGTTGGCTTCGTTCTGTAGTTATTATCTGAATCCTTCTGACATCGGACCGTCATCCTAATTTACCCGGAACAGAAGGTTACATTTTCAAGGGCTTATATAGTGGAGGGAGAGAAGGGTGTGTTTCATAGTTTATAACCCATGTCTCTTCACAGGGGCGGGCCACTGATTGAGCAGAGCTCTAATCTTATGAAAACCCAATTCTCTCATTTGGAAGCTAAAATTACATTGAATCTTTTCACAAATAGTTTCATTTAAATTGCATTTAAATTGCACAACAATTCCATGTGAATCTGATAACTAGAATGTGTAGACTTTCCCAGATACAGTTTAGGTCGTTCCTTCATCAGTCATAATGTCTCAGATGACAACCGAACTGACGTCATATTCATTAAGTACCAATGCATATTTTCAACTGGTTCTATTATCGAAATATGGTTCCTTTCCCCCCCACTTGTTTGATGTTCCCAGACTCTCTATGTTTAACAAAGGCCATTCAAGAGTCCCTCAGTAGAGTCAGAGAGAGAGAGAAGGGAGAAAGGTATTTATGGGGTGAGGTCATAAACCTTACCCACAGGCCAACGTCATGACAACACTATATACATATACATGATCAAATCTCAAAATCAACTATTAAAGACTTCCAGAACCCACTGGATTCTCCAATTACATTAGATGAACTACAGGACAAAATACAAACTGTAAAATATACAGACCACAAATTCCAATTGGCTATACTTAAACTCTTTAACATCATCCTTAGCTCTGGCATCTTCCCCAATATTTGGAACCAAGGACTGATCACCCCAATCCATTCACACATATTTCTTTCCACAGGACCGTGGAGTGAGACAGGGATGCAGCTTAAGCCACACCCTATTCAACATACATGTAAAAGAATTGGCGAGGGCACTAGAACAGTCTGCAGCACCCGGCCTCACCCTACTACAATCTAAAGTCAAATGTCTACTGTTTGCTGATGATCTGGTGCTTCTGTCCCCAACAAAGGAGGGCCTACAGCAGCATCTACATCTTCTGTACAGATTCTGTCAGACCTGGGCCCTGCCATTAAATCTCAGTGAGCATAGCCTTGCCATTGAGAAAGGCTGCCTTAGGCAGACCTGGCTCTCAAGAGAAGACAGACTATGTGCACACTGCCCACAAAATGAGGTGGAAGCTGAGCTGCACTTCCTGCACTCCTGCCAAATGTATGGCCATAATATTAGAGACACATATTTCCCTCAGATTACACAGACCCACAAAGAATTTGAAAACAAACCCAATTTTGATAAACTCCCATATCTATTGGGTGAAACCACAGTGTGCCATCACAGCAGCAAGATTTGTGACTTGTTGCCACAAGAAAAGGGCAACCAGTGAAGAACAAACATCATTGTAAATACACCCATATTTATGTTTATTTATTCTCTCACTGGGATACTTTAACTTGGGTGGGAGGGAGGGTGGGAGGGAGGGAAGGAGTACTCCTACAGTATGTTGCCCCGTATGTATCAGAGGCAGTCCGTTTGCATGGGACACATTGATCCTGGCTACAGTCAGCCAATCACAATGCCCCTGGCAGAGTTATTCTAGCTGACCAATTAGTCAACTACAGTCATGAGACTCATATTCACAAGTTGTCAGCTCCCGTACCCTGACAGGGAGAGTGAAGTGTGATTTGAAAGAAAGTGAAATGACAACATATTATTGATACAGGACCTGTTTAATAAGTTACAACGAGAGCAGGCCCTTTCCTCTTGCCATGTTTCTCTTCTTTCCATCCCTCCAATTTCCCCTCTCCTCTTTTCGCTTCCTTTCTACATATTTCCCCATATCTTTGTCTCTCCCCACCCATCCCCTGCTTTATTCCTCCATCCTATTCTCCCCCCAGTCTCACCCTCCTCTCCAGTATTCCTCCATCCCATTCTCCCCCCAGTCTCACCCTCCTCTCCAGTATTCCTCCAATCTATTCTCCCCCCAGTCTCACCCTCCTCTCCCATCCCCTCTAGTATTCCTCCATCATATCCTCCCCCCAGTCTCACCCTCCTCTCCCATCCCCTCCAGTATTCCTCCATCCTATTCTCCCCCCAGTCTCACCCTCCTCTCCCATCCCCTCCAGTATTCCTCCATCCTATTCTCCCCCCAGTCTCACCCTCCTCTCCCATCCCCTCCAGTATTCCTCCATCCTATTCTCCCCCCAGTCTCACCCTCCTCTCCAGTATTCCTCCATCCCATTCTCCCCCCAGTCTCACCCTCCTCTCCAGTATTCCTCCAATCTATTCTCCCCCCAGTCTCACCCTCCTCTCCCATCCCCTCTAGTATTCCTCCATCATATCCTCCCCCCAGTCTCACCCTCCTCTCCCATCCCCTCCAGTATTCCTCCATCCTATTCTCCCCCTAGTCTCACCCTCCTCTCCCATCCCCTCCAGTATTCCTCCATCCTATTCTCCCCCCAGTCTCACCCTCCTCTCCCATCCCCTCCAGTATTCCTCCATCCTATTCTCCCCCCAGTCTCACCCTCCTCTCCAGTATTCCTCCATCCCATTCTCCCCCCAGTCTCACCCTCCTCTCCAGTATTCCTCCAATCTATTCTCCCCCCAGTCTCACCCTCCTCTCCCATCCCCTCTAGTATTCCTCCATCCTATTCTCCCCCCAGTCTCACCCTCCTCTCCCATCCCCTCCAGTGTTCCTCCATCCTATTCTCCCCCCAGTCTCACCCTCCTCTCCCATCCCTAATCAATGGTGCCTAACCCCTTCAAAGAGGGCTTAGCCAGAAAAGAGAGTCAGTTACAGACTAGTCCAGAATAGAAGAGGGGATAGAGACCATATCTGATATTACATCTGCCATTCTGCCCGCTCCATTCCACACCTATATTGCATCCGTTGAAGTTACTCACTTTTCTGTTTGTGTGTTATTTCCCGTGACTTCCTGGTTATTTCACTTAGCCTCTCCCTAACAGGCTTTCAGTCTGACCCCTGACCTGGTTGTAGATTATACTCCCTAAGCCCCCTGTTGTAATGTAAAGTTGTGACCTACAGAGTATAGCAGACAAGGTGGGTGAGATGGAGGTATGAAGGGATGGAGACAGAGAGGAATAGGGATGAGGGAAAAGGCAGAAAACGTTATCACCCCCCAACACCAGGGTCTGCAGTGTAATTGACACAATACTAATAAGTGCATTAGACCTTCTCAAAGATCAGGAGAGAAAATATTGTATTAAATCTCTCTGTTACACTGTATTTTAAACCCCCTATTACACTCTCGGTGAAAGGGTTACGGTTAGATGGCTGAAATGGTGTCCATAAACTATCTATATGTGCTCTTTATGTCTAAGTAAAAGCCAGGAATGTTTCTATTTGTGCTGTTTTCTGAACTTAAATGACAGACATTTTACAGTGTTGACAATGTGGTGTAGGTCACTATGAAATCAGTGTAACCTTATTTAAATCTTGACAGACGCAAGCATATTGTATTATTAAATGTCAAGAAACTTGCTTTGAGAGAAAAATGTGTATTGCCAAGTGATTTATTAACCCTACCAAGCGCTAAAGCAGTTGTGAAGTTTCTTCACATGAAATATAAAGCCTGCAGATGTTGTAATTTAGCCAAGCAAGGATGTAGCGGAGAGGGGACGGTAAGCAAACGCCAGGCAGGCAGCTTGGAAAATCACAACAAGGAAATCAGGTGACATGTTGATTGGTGGGTTTCTAATGACTGGATTAAGATGTAGATGCACACAACCACAAACAGACAGAAACACACACACATTTTGAGGGAGGAGGAGGGAGTGTGTTTGACTGCGGTGTGTCTCTGTGTTATTGTGACTGCATAATAACCTAGCGAGCGGTGTAATGTTCAAGAGCCTTGTCAAACATCTGGGCTTTAACTGCTCTGTCGCAGGCAATTAAAAAACATCCTGTCACGCATTAGATTTGTATTCAGCCAGGACCACACTTCTGCTGCTATAGTAACTACAGCACCGATGCACACATTTACTTTTCTACTTATATTTTAAATGTCTATAGTCTATGGAAGGACTCTACAACCCTGTGCCTGAAGAGTTTCACTCCAGTGGTAACTGACCTGATTCACCTTATCATCCAGCTAGTTATTAGAATCGGGTGTGCTAGATTAGGGTTGGAGTGAAAACCTACAGGACGGTAGATCTCCAGGAACAGGGTTGGAGAGCACTGGTCTATGGAATTCAAGTGTACTTTCATTAAAGTTAACCTTAAAGTACTCGATCCTTGACTTGTTCCTGTAAAATGAAAACTTTACTAGGTACATAAAGTTAATCTTGGTTCCTCTTTCCCCAGGTTTACAGACCTGCTGGACCAGTGTGGTAAGGTGGACCTGGCTGTGCTGTCTCCTCCTCAGAAGGACTACTGGTCCATGCTGGCCTACAACCGGGCCAAGCTGTGTAACCTCCTGTTCTCTAACGAGCTCCACCGACGCCTCTCGCTCCACGGGGTCACCTGCAATGCAGTGCACCCTGGGAACATGATGTACACGGCCATCCATCGTAGCTGGTGGCTGATGACCCTGTTCTTCACCCTGGCTCGCCCCTTCACCAAGTCTATGGTAAGGAGACAGACCGATTACACTTCTGATGCTAAGGTATCACCATATTGCATGGCTGTGTGGGAGATATGACACTTTGAGCTGTTTGTGTTATTTAATAGATGGTTATTGGTTATTGAATGAGTTGTTTGTGTTATTTAATAGATGGTTATTGAATGAGTTGTTTGTGTTATTTAATAGATGGTTATTGAATGAGTTGTTTGTGTTATTTAATAGATGGTTATTGAATGAGTTGTTTGTGTTATTTAATAGATGGTTATTGAATGAGTTGTTTGTGTTATTTAATAGATGGCTACTTGGTTATTGAATGAGTTGTTTGTGTTATTTAATAGATGGCTACTTGGTTATTGAATGTTATTTGCTGTACGCCTACTTGAACAGACTGGTTGTTTTAGAGAGTGTGGAAAGAGTAGATGCTACTCTTCATGGTCCTCATACTTTATTCTGTAGTCTCAACTGTCCTTCGTTAGTCCAAATATTAGTCTTGGCATCTATCTGCGAGAGAAGAAGAGAGGGAAGGATGGGGGAAAGGAAAAGGAAGGATCTCTAGAGCAGTCAGGGTTCAGTGAGAGAGTGTGACTTTCACAGAGATGGAGAAAGATTCACTGGCTTGTTTTTCCTCTTTTCCTCCTCGTCCTGTCTTTGTTAGTTTAGTTCTAAGAGTGTGTCCACTCTTCTCCTCGTGAGGGTAGATAAACCCATACTGCTCTGAGACTATAGTGTTACGGTATAGTATAGGGTAGATAAACCCATACTGCTCTGAGACTATAGTGTTACGGTATAGTATAGGGTAGATAAACCCATACTGCTCTGAGACTATAGTGTTACGGTATAGTATAGGGTAGATAAACCCATACTGCTCTGAGACTATAGTGTTACGGTATAGTATAGGGTAGATAAACCCATACTGCTCTGAGACTATAGTGTTACGGTATAGTATAGGGTAGATAAACCCATACTGCTCTGAGACTATAGTGTTACGGTATAGTATAGGGTAGATAAACCCATACTGCTCTGAGACTATAGTGTTACGGTATAGTATAGGGTAGATAAACCCATACTGCTCTGAGACTATAGTGTTACGGTATAGTATAGGGTAGATAAACCCATACTGCTCTGAGACTATAGTGTTACGGTATAGTATAGGGTAGATAAACCCATACTGCTCTGAGACTATAGTGTTACGGTATAGTATAGGGTAGATAAACCCATACTGCTCTGAGACTATAGTGTTACGGTATAGTATAAGGTAGTATAGCTACGACTCTCTGTACTAAATTGCTCACATATGGCTTTTCAATCATAGATGTTTTAGCCATGAGTTATCATATATTCAATGTTATATTAGCAGATTTGACACACACTCTTCTCTATGTCCCCTCTCTCTACACACTTCTCATATTATCTCCATACGTTATTTTACAACTCAATCTCAATGTATGCCTTTCTTTATGCTATATTGATATTTGCACACAGGAGATTGTTCAGGGAAACAATACTTATAACATACTTATGTCTTATTACTGAAATGTTACAATATATACATTGTCATTACCATGGTGTGTTGTTTCTGTAATAGTCACATGCTGATGATGTGAATTATAAAGCTCCCACTGTGATTTATCCTCTACTAATCTATAGACCAAACACACACAGGCTCCTTGTCTACAAGGCTTCTCTACTAATCTATAGACCTAACACACACAGGCTCCTAGTCTACAAGGCTTCTCTACTAATCTATAGACCTAACACACACAGGCTCCTTGTCTACAAGGCTTCTCTACTAATCTATTGACCTACCACACACAGGCTCCTAGTCTACAATGCTTCTCTACTAATCTATAGACCTAACACACACAGGCTCTGAGTCTACAATGCTTCTCTACTAATCTATAGACCTAACACACACAGGCTCCTTGTCTACAAGGCTTCTCTACTAATCTATTGACCTAACACACACAGGCTCCTAGTCTACAAGGCTTCTCTACTAATCTATATACCAAACACACACAGGCTCCTAGTCTACAAGGCTTCTCTAATAATCTATAGACCTAACACACACAGGCTCCTTGTCTACAAGGCTTCTCTACTAATCTATAGACCTAACACACACAGGCTCCGAGTCTACAAGGCTTCTCTACTAATCTATAGACCTAACACACACAGGCTCCGAGTCTAGAAGGCTTCTCTACTAATCTATAGACCTAACACACACAGGCTCCGAGTCTAGAAGGCTTCTCTACTAATCTATAGACCTAACACACACAGGCTCCTAGTCTACAAGGCTTCTCTACTAATCTATTGACCTAACACACACAGGCTCCTAGTCTACAAGGCTTCTCTACTAATCTATTGACCAAACACACACAGGATCTGAGTCTAGAAGGCTTCTCTACTAATCTATATACCAAACACACACAGGATCTGAGTCTACAAGGCTTCTCTACTAATCTATAGACCTAACACACACAGGCTCCTAGTCTACAAGGCTTCTCTACTAATCTATAGACCTAACACACACAGGCTCCTAGTCTACAAGGCTTCTCTACTAATCTATATACCAAACACACACAGGATCTGAGTCTACAAGGCTTCTCTACTAATCTATAGACCTAACACACACAGGCTCCTAGTCTACAAGGCTTCTCTACTAATCTATAGACCTAACACACACAGGCTCCTATTCTACAAGGCTTCTCTACTAATCTATATACCTAACACACACAGGATCTGAGTCTACAAGGCTTCTCTACTAATCTATAGACCTAACACACACAGGCTCCTAGTCTACAAGGCTTCTCTACTAATCTATAGACCTAACACACACAGGCTCCTAGTCTACAATGCTTCTCTACTAATCTATTGACCTAACACACACAGGCTCCTAGTCTACAATGCTTCTCTACTAATCTATATACCAAACACACACAGGCTCCTAGTCTACAAGGCTTCTCTAATAATCTATAGACCTAACACACACAGGCTCCTAGTCTACAAGGCTTCTCTACTAATCTATATACCAAACACACACAGGATCTGAGTCTACAAGGCTTCTCTACTAATCTATTGACCTAACACACACAGGATCTGAGTCTAGAAGGCTTCTCTACTAATCTATATACCAAACACACACAGGCTCCTAGTCTACAAGGCTTCTCTACCTATCTATATACCAAACACACACAGGCTCCTAGTCTACAAGGCTTCTCTAATAATCTATATACCAAACACACACAGGCTCCTAGTCTACAAGGCTTCTCTACTAATCTATATACCAAACACACACAGGCTCCTAGTCTACAAGGCTTCTCTACTAATCTATATACCTAACACACACAGGCTCCTTGTCTACAAGGCTTCTCTACTAATCTATAGAACTAACACACACAGGCTCCGAGTCTACAAGGCTTCTCTACTAATCTATAGACCTAACACACACAGGCTCCGAGTCTACAAGGCTTCTCTACTAATCTATTGACCAAACACACACAGGATCTGAGTCTAGAAGGCTTCTCTACTAATCTATATACCAAACACACACAGGATCTGAGTCTACAAGGCTTCTCTACTAATCTATAGACCTAACACACACAGGCTCCTATTCTACAAGGCTTCTCTACTAATCTATAGACCTAACACACACAGGCTCCTAGTCAACAATGCTTCTCTACTAATCTATAGACCTAACACACACAGGCGCCTAGTCTACAAGGCTTCTCTACCTATCTATAGACCTACCACACACAGGCTCCTAGTCTACAATGCTTTTCTACTAATCTATAGACCTAACACACACAGGCTCCGAGTCTACAATGCTTCTCTACTAATCTATAGACCAAACACACACAGGCTCCTAGTCTACAAGGCTTCTCTACTAATCTATAGACCAAACACACACAGGCTCCTAGTCTACAAGGCTTCTCTACTAGTCCTGCCACTACCCTGGAGGCCATATGCTACTGTGATGTATGCTTTAGTTAGACTATTACATCAGTGCATTAGCCCCTTTGTCATCCTTTATCTATCTAGTGTTTTCACTGCAGGCAGGATGGGATGTGGAGAGAAGAGGTATTTTAGTGAAGTGTGGTTGTGATGAATGATGTTGGACGGACAAAGGGAGTCAGGCAGACGTGTGTCTCTGCTGACTGTTCTCTCTCCGCAGAGATGCTTCTCAGCAGGTTTCACTACACACTATTCTGTTTCCCCTGCTCCACTATTATCTGAGTGGTGCAGCTACCTGTTGGCTCTCTGTGATCCCCAATAAGCCTGTATTCTCTCTCTCTCTCTCTTTCTCTCTCTCTCTCTCTCTCTCTCTCTCTCTCTCTCTCTCTCTCATAATCTCTGCCCCTCTTCCTCTCTCTCTCATAATCTCTGCCCCTCTTCCTCTATCTTTTTCCTATGTTATTATTGTTCCCCATTAGCTGCTGCTAGTCTTCCTGGGATCCAAACACATTAAGTAACTTACGTTAAACATAAAACAAAAGATAAGACATAGAACACTGTCACACCACCACACACCGACAACACAAAATGTATGATATCGCTATACAACAATATTACAGTGCATGTGTGTGTAGAGGGTGTGTGCTAGCACCCGTGTGCATATGCGTGTGTCTGTACCTGTGTGTGTGTCTCTTCAGTGTCCCCTCTGTTCCATAAGGTGTATTTTTACCTGTTTTTTACATCTAATTTTACTACTTGCATCAGTTACCTGATGTGGAATAGAGTTCCATGTAGTCATGGCTCTATGTTGTACTGTGCACCTCACATAGTCTGTTCTGGACTTGGGGATTGTGAAGAGTCCTCTGGTGGCATGTCTTGTGGGGTATGTATGGGTGTCTGAGCTGTGTGCTAGTAGTTTAAACAGACACCTCGGTGCATTCAGCTTGTCAACACTTCTTATAAAAACAAGTAGTGATGAAGTCAATCTCTCCTCCACTTTGAGCCATGAGAGATTTACATGCATATTATTAATGTTAGCTCTCCGTGCACATTTAAGGGCCAGCCATGCTGCCCTGTTCTGAGCCAATTGCAATTATCCTAAGTCCCTCTTTGTGGCACCTGACCACACGACTGAACCATAGTCCAGGTGCGACCAAACTAGGGCCTGTAGGACCTGCCTTGTTGATAGTGTTGTCGAGAAATGGGAGCAGCGCTTTATTAAGGACAGGCTTCTCCCCTTCTTAGCTGTCAACATGTTTTGACCGTGACAGTTTACAATCCAGGGTCAGTCCAAACAGTTTAGTCTCCTCAACTTGCTCAATTTACACATTATTCTTTACAAGATTTAGTTGAGGTTTAGGGTTTAGTGAATAATTTGTCCCAAATAAAATGCTTTTAGTCGTTTAAATATTTAGGGCTAATGTAAGGTCCTGGGTATCGTGAGGGTGAAATCAGGCGCAGGAAAGCAGAGAGTTCAATAAAGTGCTACTTTAATGCACACACGGTGAACCACGGCCACCCCACTTTCGGGTGCTCAAACCAAATGCCCCAGACACAGGGAACGAAAACAGTCTAGCACTAAATACACAAACACGTAATCTATAGCAAACACCAGGGTTACAATAATCAATCCCGCACAAAGAAACAGGCGGACCGGCTGACTAATAAAGCCTCACTAATTACAACCAACTCAAAACAGGTGTACTCAATAAACACATAAGGAGGGAGAGAAAATAATCAGTGGCAGCTAGTAGGCCGGTGACGACGACCGCCGAGCGCCACCCGAACGGGAAGGGGAGCCACCTTCGGTCGAAGTCGTGACAGCTAACTTATTCCTTGCCACCCATTCTGAAACTAACTGCAGCTCTTTGTTGAGTTTACTCAAAGCCAATGGCATGTTGTTAGTAAAGATTGAAAAAAGTAAGGTGCCTAAACAGCTGCCCTGGGGAATTCCTGATACTACCTGGATTATGTTGGAGAAGCTTCCATTAAAGAACACCTTCTTGTGTTCTGTTAGACAGGTAACTCTTTATCCACAATATAGCAGGGGGTATAAAGCCATAACACATACGTTTTTCCAGCAGCAGACTACGATCAATAATGTCAAAAGCCACACTGAAGTCTAACAAAACAACCCCTTATTCCCTTTGCACAGATAGTAACATGCTCTGAGATCTACTTACTTTCAGCGGAACTAAACTGAGTTCCTATGGTGTTTTCCAAGAAAGGTACTTGTTTAAAATAGTATGAGACCAAAAAGAGATGTGTATGGAATACATCATGTTTTAGGGCTATTATGGCAGTGTGTGGGGTAGGGGAGGGGGGCTTCTAACTGTTTTGGACTTCTGAGCACCCAGTTGCAATTAGCAGCCTAGTTTTTCCTCCAGATCAGGGAGGGGGGTTTTCATACATGTGGTTAATTAACTAACGGTGGTGTAGATGTTTGTAAATATTAAAGGACAAAGGTAGCTAGTGCTGTTATTAAATACTGGTGTGCTGACACAGGATTTAGCTTAACGTCCTGTGTCTGATAAAGACCACACACACACACACGAGCACCACACACCTTTAAGCCGAGCATTTGCTGTTATCAACCGCAGATTTAAATAAGGCATCTGAATGTGTATCCTCTTTAACACCCCAGACCCCCTCTTACCCCCACATTAAGGCTTAATAAAACAGTGCTATTATTTCAGTTATTGTGAGTGGGGATATGAAGATGCTATCGTTTTAATTGCTAGCCTTCGCTTATGGGATCCGTGGAGATTGTTCCAGAATGCAAACATAAGCAGAATGTCGACTCCCCAAAGAATGATCAAAAAGTCCCAGTGTGTGTCTGTTGTGCAAATTACTCAAGCCTGTACACACACACGCTCGCACACACAAACAGACACACACACACACACACACGCTTGCACACAAAAACACAAACACACACACACACACACACACACACACACACACACACATACACACACACACACAAAGTACGGACAATCACGGAAACATCTTGGATCATTAGATCCTCTCACAGAATGTTGTACTGTATATAGCCTAGTTCAGTGCTTTATATGCATCGTTATTTAATGTCGGCCCATACACTCATATTAATGAAGAAATTCTGTGATCTTTTGTCATTAAAAATAAATATTATTAATGGTGTATTTCAGTGGCTTCTATATGTAGAGCAGTCATCTGAGGAGAATATAAAACATTATTGTTAATATCATAGTAGGGATTTGCAGCCCCCTCCCCCCCTCACTGTGATCAGAGTGGAGAGAGGCATCTATAAAGAGCCATGACGTTTTAATCAGCCAGACGATCACTCACTAACATCATGTTCCACTCCCTATTCCTTCATCTGCTTATCAGAGATCGTGCGGCCACGCCTGGCCCACTGTTTCCCGCTTATAGATAATCCAAGTTCTTTACAGGGAGAGTTTCACTCTGTTCTTAAATGTGGTTATAACAACTCAATACTCTAGCCAGTATGGGTGGGTGAGTGCGTGTGTGTAAGAGGCCAAACACAGCTCTTATCTCTAGCACTTTGATGTGAGGAAAACGGAATATAGATCATTCTGGGTGAACGAACGCCTGTCTACTGTCTAGCTCTACAGTTCAAATCAAATTGTATTTGTCACATGCGCCGAATACAACAGGTGTAGAACTTACTGTGAAATGCTTACTTACAAGCCCTTAACCAACAATGCAGTTTTAAGAAAATACCCCCAAAAAAGAAAGAGATAAGAATAACAAATGATTAAAGATCAGCAGTAAATAACAATAGTGGGGTTATATACAGGGGGTACCGGTACAGAGTCAATGTGCGGGGGCACCGGTGTCGAGGTAATTGAGGTAATTATGTACATGTAGGTTATTAAAGTGGCTATGCATAGAAAATAACAGATAGTAGCAGCGTAGAGAGAGGGGGGGCAATGCAAATAGTCTGGGTAGCCATTTGATTAGATGTTCAGGAGTCTTATGGCTTGGGGGTAGAAGTTGTTTAGAAGCCTCTAGGACCTAGACTTGGCGCTCCGGTACCGCTTGCCATGCGGTAGCAGAGAGAACAGTCTATGACTAGGGTGGTTGGAGTCTTTGACACATTTTGGGGCCTTCCTCTGACACCGCCTGGTATAGAGGTCCTGGATGGCAGGAAGCTTGGCCCCGGTGATGTGCTGGGCCGTACAAACTACACTCTGTAGTGCCTTGCGGTTGGAGGCTGAGCAGTTGCCATACCAGACAGGGATGCAACCCATCAGGATGCTCTCGATGGTGCAGCTGTAAAACCTTTTTGAAGATCTGAGGACCCATGCCAAATCTTTTCAGTCTCTTGAGGGGGAATAGGCTTTGTTGTGCCTTCTTCATGACTGTCTTGGTGTGATTGGACCATGTTAGTTTGTTGGTGATATGGACACCAAGGAACTTGAAGCTCTCAACCTGCTCCACTACAGCCCCGTCGATGAAAATGGGGGCGTGCTCGGTCCTCCTTTTCCTGTAGTCCACAATCATCTCCTTTATCTTGATCATGTTGAGGGAGAGGTTGTTGTCCTGGCACCACACGGTCAGGTCTCTGACCTCCTCCCTATAGGCTGTCTCATCGTTGTCTGTGATCAGGCCTACCACTGTTGTGTCATCGGCAAACTTAATGATGGTGTTGGAGTTGTTCCTGGCAAGGCAGTCATGATTGAACAGGGAGTGCAGCAGGGGACTGAGCACTCACCCCTGAGGGGCCCCTGTGTTGAGGATGTGTTGTTCAATACCCTTACCACCTGTGGTTGGCCCGTCAGGAAGTCCAGGATCCAGTTTCAGAGGAAGGTGTTTAGTCCCAGGGTCCTTAGCTTAGTGATGAGCTTTGAGGGCACTGTGGTGTTGAATAAGCTTCCTGGTTAGAGTCCCGCTCCTTGAAAGCGGCAGCTCTACCCTTTAGCTCAGTGTGAATGTTGTCTGTAATCCATGGCTTCTGGTCGGGTCTGTATGTACAGTTTAGGCCATATTGTGGTTGTGTGTTTGTGTACTTAACTTTTCAGTCTTGAGTCAGTCTTGTCAATCAGCAGTGTTGACATGTTTCTGGGACATTTTGTTGACTGGAGTCTTCTCTACTTCTTCAGGAGCTCCTTAATATGCTTAGGGTAGAAGTTGCCCTTTTTCACCGATCTAGAATCAGCTTGCCCTAATCAGATTGTTAACTAAACTTTTAGGGAGGAATCACAAGACTGATCTTAGACCAGTGTCTAGGGGCAACTTCACTCCACTTTAATGGTCGAAGAAGAGGTGGATTGTGGTTAAAGACTCTGAGCGGTCTCTCTGGTCCAATCAGACATGTCCATCCCTTGGGTGGCGGTACCTTCAGTGCTCACTACCATGCACCTTAGCGTTTAAGAATACTAATAATTACTCAGCATTCAGCCTGGGGCGCCAGCCCACCTTTTTACATATGCAGGGCTAAACTTCTGACCAGCACTCAGACAGACAGACAGACCGACAGACAATAATATACTATACAGTTCAGCTGGGTTTCTCTGAGTGAAGACACAAGATAGAGCATTTAACTAGCTCCTCTGTGCTTTGCTCTCCGCACCACGTTCCTTCTCTCTATGTCTCTAACCCTAGACCCCTGCCGTCTCTCCGCTCTTTCTTGGTCCTGGGTAACGAGGGCTCTGCTGCTATTAGGAGATGACTCAACCAGGTGCACAGGCCACTGACCACTGATACCTAATGAACTGTCTGAGTGATACTCTGAGAGCTATCACCTTGAGAGAGATGGAAGTGGTGGGAGAGGGAGAGAGAAAAGAGAGAGTGTTTGAGGGAGAGATGGTGAAAGAGAGAGGTGATGGTTTCTTTTTTCTCTCTACAGAATGACAGCGTTTTTACAGTATCTGTGTATCTCCTCACTGTCAGGTCTAAGGTCACACACACCCAGGCGGAGAGCTTAGCCCTATCATCCTGGCTCTGCTGTGGGCTGTGACAGCCTCTCTGTGCCGGTCTGTGTGGTGCTCAGCCGTGCGGAGAGAGAGATAGAGGGGGGTAGAGGTCCCTCCAGTCCCAGACCTCTACAGCTGTAATGGGGGTAATGAGCTGCCAGCTCCTTAGGATGAAGTCATTACAGTTGATTAAGAGCAGCACAGGTAGAGAACATCTTCATTCACACTGGAGATACCCTACAGTGATACAGAGCACTGGAATAGAACTACAGGCTCAAAGTAGGGCCACTTCAGCTGTACCTCTCACCTCACAGATCTAACCTTCCTCCAGCTCCAGGGTCCAGACACCTCAGGGAGACCATTAGGCCCTGCAGCCCTCTAAGGCCGAGGTTGGCCTAAAGTACCCACGACCTGGAGGTCAGGCCCGGACAGTCTTCAAACACCCAGGGAGCCACTCTCTAACATAAAGACCCAGATCAGAGAAAAGACCAGGCTATACAATTCTGACTTCTCTTTTTTTTACTCTATCCCTCCATCCACCCCCACACTGCCAATATCTCTCCCCTGACCCCATCGAGGAGTAAAGAGGGAAACCATCACCCCTTTCGCTCTCTCCCCCACCCCTCTCTGTTGTGACACTGTGGCTGATGGACTATGTTTTTAAATTGATTTCTAAAATGTACGTAAGCAGCCGATCCCCCAGCCCAGATTACCTATTGATTTTTTTTTATATGAAAAGCTCATTACAGAAGCAGGAAACTGCAACACAAAAAGCTAGCCAACCTTTGCATAAATCCTTTAATTGAATTTCCAGAGCCTGTGGTTCTACATGTTTTAATTAAATCCATTTTTTTTCCTGCAAGAGTGTTGCTATGTGATTTGCATGCTGTGCAGTGGAAGCCGGCCCAGATAAAGTGCCATTGATCCTTATTAAGACTCACCTCTGGGCTCGCTCTAAACCACACACTGAAATGAAATGTGCTCATGGTGCATACACTTATTGCCCACATGAACGGATTAGGGAGACGGAGGGAGACAGAGGGAGAGCGAGAGAGAGAGATCAGAGGGGGAGAGAGGTGGCGAGAAGAGGGAGTAATTAATGGTTGTTCATATTAATGTAATATTTCACCTTAGTGTCTGTCTGAGGGTTATAAAGGACTTGTTCATAAATAGTTTGGCCTGGATGTTACATCGGTTTCACATCAAACTCACCAGTGTCACGCCCTGATCTGTTTCACCTGTTCCTGTGATTGTCTCCACCCCCTCCAGGTGTCACTTATATTCCCCAGTGTATTTATCCCTGTGTTTCCTGTCTCTCTGGGCCAGTGTATTTATCCCTGTTTCCTGTCTCTCTGGGCCAGTGTATTTATCCCTGTGTTTCCTGTCTCTCTGTGCCAATGTATTTATCCCTGTGTTTCCTGTCTCTCTGTGCCAGTGTATTTATCCCTGTGTTTCCTGTCTCTCTGTGCCAGTGTATTTATCCCTGTGTTTCCTGTCTCTCTGGGCCAGTGTATTTATCCCTGTGTTTCCTGTCTCTCTGTGCCAGTTCATCTTGTATGTTTAAGTCAAGTCAACCAGCGTGTTTGTTCCGTACTCCTTTTGCTATTCTCCTTTTCCTACTCCACCTGGTTTTGACCCTTGCCTGTTCTCTGGACTCTGTACCTGCCTGCCTGACCATTCTGCCTGCCTTGACCACGAGCCTGTCTGCCACTCTGTACCTCCTGGACCCTGATCTGACCTTTTTGCCTGTCCACGACCATTCTCTTGCCTACCCCTTTGGATTACTAAACATTATAAGACTGTGTCTGCATGTGGGTCTCGCCTTGTATCATGCTGGCCATAAAAACTGGCCATGACAGACCCAGCAGACTTGGACCAGCTCTGCCACACTGTCTCCCTGCAGGGAGCCACCATTGGGAGACATGAGGAGTTGGTGCAGGGCCTTTAGGAAGGGCTCAGGTCCTTGACGGAACGCCACGACCGTGGGTTAAAGGCTATTATGGAGCAATTCAGAGAGTTAGCTCAGAGGCTGCCTGCCACCCCTAAAAAAACAATCACCCAGTCATTTCCCCCCCATCTGTGGTGAGTTTGTCGGCTCCCCAGGCCCCCGAGAACCCCACTTACCTCCTCCGGAGCGATATTCGGGAAATCCTGGTACTGGTATTTTTGAGCTACAGCCATCTTTGTTTCCTTCAGACAGATCTAAGATGGCGTATATTATTACGCTAATGTCAGGAAGGGCGCTCTCCTGGGCTACGGCAGTTTGGGAGCAACTATCTGCCATTTGTGGTCATCTGAAAGAATTCATGGCAGAAGTGAGAAAGGTATTTGAGTCTCCAGTTTCCAAGAGAAAGGAAGCCAGTAAACTGCTTTACTTACATCAGAACTCCCGTAGTGTGGCAGATACACGGTTGATTTTCACACGTTGACCGCCGAGAGTTTCTGGAATCCGGAGTCTCTTTTTGATCATTTTTTGCAGAGATTATCTGAGGAGGTAAAGGATGGGCTAGCTGCTCGGGAATTTCCGATGGATCTCGACTCCCTTATCGCTCTAACCATTCAAATTGATGGTCGTCTAAGGAGTGAGTGAGGAGGTCTGGTCTCGGGCACACTCGTGCACCTGCTATGGCGCATTCATCTCCAAGGGAATCTGGAAGTTTCTGAAGGTAGCTCTTCCCGAGAGGATTCGAAGCCACCCGAGCCTCCTGCAGCCACTACCGGTTCCTCATCGTCCCTGGTCTCATATATCTCTGGACTTTGTCACTGGGCTCCCTCTGTCTGATGGCAACACTGTCATTCTGACGGTAGTTGATCGGTTCTCCAAGGCCACCCATTTCATCCCTCTCCCCAAACGACCTTCTTCCAAGGAGATGGCCCAGCTTATGGATCTGCACAGCACGTCTTCCGAATCAATGGACTCCCGGTGGACATGGTCTCCGACCGGGGTCCTCAGTTCTCGTCTCAGTTCTGGAAGGCATTCTGCACCCTTATTGGGTCGGAGCGAACTAACGGTCGGTCGGAGCGAGCCCAAACTAACGGTCGGTCGGAGCGAGCCAACCAAGACCTGGAGACCACGTTAAGGTGCCTGGTCTCAACCAACCCCACTACCTGGAGCCGTCAACTGGTCTGGGTGGAGTATGCCCGGAACACCCTTCCCAGTTTTGCCACGGGACGCTCCCCTTTCGAGTGCTCCATGGGGTATCAGCCTCCACTCTTCCCTGAACAAGAGCAGGTCAGCGTACCCTCAGCCGAGATATTTGTCCGCCTACCCCTTTGTGTGTTCTCTTGCCTACCCCTTTGTGTGTTCTCTTGCCTACCCCTTTGTGTGTTCTCTTGCCTACCCCTTTGTGTGTTCTCTTGCCTACCCCTTTGGATTAATAAACATTTTAAGACTCCAACCATCTGCATCTGGGCCTCGCCTTGTGTCATGATACCAGGACCAATTGCTGAAATTGAGACAAAGACTCATAAGTTAAATTGCATATGCATGCATGTGTAATGATATGTGCCCTTTATAATACAGAAGATGTGTGTGTGTGTTGGAGAGTTATCCTGTATTTGTGCCAGGTGATATAGTTAGCAGACAGAAAAGGCCTCTCTGCTATGCACACTGGGAGACTGGGAAACTTCTCCCCTGCTCCTCTCTGTGTCTCTCCCATCTGTCGTCAGGTCCACTTAAACACTGCACCTCACTCTATAAGGCACGCTCTGCTAATGAATAACACAGATAGAGGCCCTAGCACTGACTGACCACACATACACGTAGGGCCGGGACGATACCAGTACTTGTTAGTATCGTGGCAAGGAAACAAAACACATTAAGCGGATGTAACTTCTGTAGAAAACATCCCTAATGTTGGAAATAAACATTGTTGTCATCGAGTCACATTTATTTATTTTCCAAGCTATTGCTCACAAGATTTTTACATCCAGCAGGCGTTTAAAGTGCCAAATCATTTGGTCAGATTTGTGTTTTCATTTTTGCCATGGAAAAATATTGCGATACTGGCATCGTTCTGGCCCGACCCGCATGCCACATAAACACAGGAAATCAAGGGTCCGGAGAGGAGCAGAGAGATGAAGAGACTGTATATCTACTGTATAGTGCAGGTATTGGAAAAACCTTTACTCTGTCCCACTGACTCTCCGTTAATGTCATCCCATCTTGTACTATACAGTCCCTCTTCATCTCCTCCTCTGTTTCTTACTGTCCTTTTCTCACTCTCTCATTATCGCATTGACATGGACTGATCTGTGTAGTGTAGTGCAGTGTAGTGTAGTGTCAGCAGTATAGTGGTGGTGGTATTGACACAGGTCTGTCCTCTCTGCTCCTCTGGTCTGGTATGTCTGGGCAGGAGCCCCCCTCCTCTCTTACTGTGGCCATGGCTCAATTCAATTTAAAGTGGTTTTACTGGCATGGGAAACATATGTTTACATTTCCAAAGCAAGTGAAATAAACAAACAAAAGTTTCAAAGATAGAAGTGTAATCTACATCATTTAGCAATAGGGTTGCTACTTTGAAGAATCTCAATAAAAATATATTTTGATTTGTTTAACACTTTTTCGTTACCACATGTTCCAATATGTGTTATTTCATAGTTTTGATGTCTTCACTATAATTCTACAATGTATAAAATAGTAAAAATAAAGAAAAACCCTTGAATGAGTAGGTGTATCCAAACTTTTGACTGGTACTGTATGTGTTACATTTGTATAGCTTCTCTACATTTCTCTATATTGATGTGTCTCTATCCTGTCTGTATTACGGATCTGTAGACACTTAAGTTGGTGTCGCGCTGTCCATCACCTATCCTACCTACTAACAACTATCTCATCTAGTGGTAAATCACATTGGTTTAATTCTAAAAGTTGCATTTTCATGAGGATTATAATCCAGTAAAATGTAAAATGCCCTTGTTTCCCCAGTCTTCTCTGCCTCCCTCCCTCCCACTGTAAATACATGTAGATCAGGTGATTCTGTACGAGGGACCCCCATGGGGTCTGGCCACTCTCTGTCTTATTGATTATATTACTGTTGCCTGTTGGGCGCAATCATGTGTGCAATGCGTCTAGTGCTGTCTGGCTCCCACCTGGGCCATTAGATTAGGCTGATGTATTCACGCATTGATTAGTCATTACACTTAGACATCATTAGCCAATCAACTACCTGGGATCTGCTCTACTTGACCTCTGATCTCCTAGCTCTAGAACACACACACACACATACACACACACACACACACACACACACACACACACACACACACACACACACACACACACACACACACACACACACACACACACACACACACACACACACCACATTGTTCTGCACATGTACTGTACAGTACAGTTTGGGTTCACTGTGATACGATGATACGATATTGATATGATTTCCCCCCATACTTTTCTCAATCACATGCATCAAAGAACTATTGAACACAATTGTCAAGTCTAGCTGAGCTGAATCGTGGGCTGGGGCTGAGACTTGGGCATGGACCTAGGCTGGGGTTGGTTCGACAAAGATCTGCTGATAAACAGTAGGTATGTTTTTAGTCCAGGCCAGACTTTACTGTTTAACATGGAGAGTAGTCTATCTGTCTCATTGGTCTGTCTGGCCAGCCAATGTCAGGGCTATCACCTTGAGAGCTGCGCTGGAAAAATAATAAGCCCCTTTCTTCCTCTCCTCCTTCTCCCCTCTCTCCCGCTCCTTTACCCCCCTCTCTCCCGCTCCCTCCCCCCTCATCTCCCCTCTCTCCCTCTCCTTTATCCCCCTGTCTCTCCCCCCTCCCTCCTGCTCCATCTCCCCTTTCTCCCTCTCCTTCCTCCCCTCCTTCCCACTCCATCTCCCCTTTCTCCCTCTCCTTCCTCCCCTCCTTCCCACTCCATCTCCCCTATCTCCCTCTCCTTTATCCCCACTCTATCCCACTCCCCCCCTCCCTCCTGCTCCATATCCCCTTTCTCCCTCTCCTTCCTCCCCTCTCCTTCCTTCCTTCCCACTCCATCTCCCCTCTCTCCCTCTCCTTTATCCCCCTGTCTCCCCCCTCCCTCCTGCTCCATCTCCCCTTTCTCCCTCTCCTTCCTCCCCTCCTTCCCACTCCATCTCCCCTCTCTCCCTCTCCTTTATCCCCCTGTACCCATCTCCTCTGTTTTCTGCTCACTCAAACCATATTGAGCCAGTGTGTGAGGGATACTGTTTTAGGTACAGAGGCCATTGATGTGTGTGGTACATAGTTTGGATGGATCGGTGTGTGTGGATCTGAGTGAATGGTATAAGATGTTTCTATTGAATATGAGCTGGCTACTCTGTGTCTGTGCATAACATTTGTATTGGAGAGGAAACTAATGATTTGATAATGCCATTGACGTTTCTGCTGTTGTTATTTTGAAGCATCGTGTGGGTGTTTTACTCTGCAGGAGCAGAGGTCCCAGTTGCACTTAACAAACAATAAGTCCATGCAAACAGCTTATCGGAAAAGAGAGAGAAAGAGATCGATGTAGTCTTGGTTCTTTAGACCTATTATTTTCTGACAGATTTGTTTCTCTCTCTCTATATTCATCTTATGAGAGTCGTTACTGATATGGTGTGCATTGCTAACATTGTGATGAAGATATATTTGAATATATCGAACCATTCTCAGCTATGAATTTGTACCGGTGTTGTTTAGGTCCTCTTTGACCACACGGGACTGCAGTTTAGATGCAGGACTGTAAACAGTGTGTTTGTGTTCATTCCAGCACACTTTTTGGTACTATAATAACATTAACACAAAGACTCATTCAGAATCAAATAACTAGTTTTCCTACAATGAGAGGCCTCCCTCTCTGTGGCCACTCAGAGCAGATCAAAGAGATCTGAGATGGAGGGTTTCTGGATGGAGTGTTTAATTACAACAGAACGTGGAGGAGAGTGGAGAGATGTTATTTGACGAGGACTCTGGATGGAGTGAATACTGTACATGTGGAAGGGGGATACCTAGTCCGTTGCATAACTTAATACGTTCAACCAAAATGTGTCTTTCACATTTAACCCAACCCCTCTGAATCAGAGAGGTGTGGGGGGCTGCCTTAATCCATGTCCATTTAACCCAACCCCTCTGAATCAGAGAGGTGTGGGGGGCTGCCTTAATCCATGTCCATTTAACCCAACCCCTCTGAATCCATGTCCACATAATAAGTGCCCAGGGAGCAGTTGTTGTTGGGGGTTAACTGCCTTCTACCTTGCCGGTTTGTAGATTCGAACCAACGACCTTTCGGTTACTGGCCCAAAGCTCTGTTGTGTGGTTATTACGCACTTAACAGAGTTAAAGAGATGGGGAGGGGGAACGGGGGGAGAAAGGAGTGTGATTATCTGACCTTTGTTGCAGAGAAGAACGACTGAATGCCATTTGGGTCAGTGCTCTTTATGAAACTACTCTCTCCCCCCCCCCGTCCCCGTCCCTCTTTCTCTCCCTACCTCTTTAATTGTGTAGCAGTAAAGTAGTGTAGGGTCAGTGGTTTTTCAAGGTGACGCCCCATGTGTGTCTCTGTCTAATGGCCTCCTACCAGACACACGTGGAGAGACACTAGGCTGCCCCTGCACTCCCCACACGAAAACCTATCCCCTTACCCCTACTCTCTTCTGTACCCCCATGTTCCCCTCTCCTACCCCTATGTCCCCCCTCCCCTCCCTTTCCTTGTGCCAGGCTGTACAGCCAGAGGGCATACTGAGGGTGAGTCAGAGACACCACAGCTCTGCCAACAGAACCAGCAGGGAGAGAGAGAGAGAGCAGAGAGAGAGCAGAGAGAGAGAGAGAGAGCAGAGAGAGAGAGAGAGCAGAGAGAGAGCAGAGAGGTGGAGAGAGCAGAGAGAGAGCAGAGAGAGAGAGAGAGAGAGCAGAGAAGTGGAGAGAGCAGAGAGATGGAGAGAGCAGAGGTGGAGAGGGCAGATAGAGAGAGAGCAGAGAAAGAGAGAGCAGAGAGGTGGAGAGAGCTGAGAGAGAGAGAGCAGAGAGAGAGCAGAGAGGTGGAGAGAGCAGAGAGAGAGCAGAGAGAGAGAGAGCAGAGAAGTGGAGAGAGCAGAGAGATGGAGAGAGCAGAGAGGTGGAGAGGGCAGATAGAGAGAGAGCAGAGAAAGAGAGAGCAGAGAGGTGGAGAGAGCTGAGAGAGAGAGAGAGCAGAGAGAGAGAGAGCAGAGAGAGAGAGCAGTGTGGTGGAGAGAGCAGAGAGGTGGAGAGAGCAGTGAGGTGGAGAGAGCAGTGAGGTGGAGAGAGCAGAGAGGTGGAGAGAGCAGAGAGGTGGAGAGGGCAGATAGAGAGAGAGCAGAGAAAGAGAGAGCAGAGAGGTGGAGAGAGCTGAGAGAGAGAGAGAGCAGAGAGAGAGAGAGCAGAGAGAGAGAGCAGTGTGGTGGAGAGAGCAGAGAGGTGGAGAGAGCAGTGAGGTGGAGAGAGCAGTGAGGTGGAGAGAGCAGAGAGGTGGAGAGAGCAGAGATGTGGAGAGGGCAGATAGAGAGAGAACAAAGAAAGAGAGAGCAGAGAGGTGGAGAGAGCTGAGAGAGAGAGAGAGCTGAGAGAGAGAGAGCAGAGAGAGAGAGCAGTGTGGTGGAGAGAGCAGAGAGGTGGAGAGAGCAGAGAGGTGGAGAGAGCAGTGAGGTGGAGAGAGCAGAGAGGTGGAGAGAGCAGAGAGGTGGAGAGAGCAGAGAGGTAGAGAGAGCAGAGAGAGCAGAGAGGTGGAGAGAGCAGAGAAGTGGAGAGAGCAGAGAGAGAGAGAGCAGAGAAAGAGCAGAGAGAGAGAGAGCAGTAAGGTGGAGAGAGCAGAGAGGTGGAGAGAGAGCAGAGAGGTGGAGAGAGCAGTGAGGTGGAGAGAGCAGTGAGGTGGAGAGAGCAGTAAGGTGGAGAGAGCAGAGAGGTGGAGAGAGAGCAGAGAGGTGGAGAGAGCAGAGAGGTGGAGAGAGCAGAGAGGTGGAGAGAGCAGAGAGGTGGAGAGAGGTGGAGAGAGCAGAGAGGTGGAGAGAGCAGAGAAGTGGAGAGAGCAGAGAGAGAGAGAGCAGAGAAAGAGCAGAGAGAGAGCAGAGAGAGAGGGAGCAGAGAGAGGTGGAGAGCAGAAAATTGGAGAGAGCAGTGAGGTGGAGAGAGTGAGTGAGTGAGTGAGAGAGTGAGTGAGAGACTGGAATCCAAACAAATCTGTTCAGGTCAAGTGTTTGAGAACAGCGGCAGTCATCGTCGTGGAAGCGGTCTGATGAGATGACAGTACTGTTCGATACCAGTAGGGGGCATTAGAGTGTAGAGAGAGAGAGAGAGAGAGAGAGAGAGAGAGAGGTGTGGAGGACAGAGATCATCCTGAGCTACAGAACTAAAGTGGTGTTTCCACTGTGCTGGGATTTCTGCTCTGTTGTTGTGGTGTCATAGATTTTTGTTTGGTTGTTGTTTAACACAGTTAAGCTTGAACAAACATTCATTGTTTCTATATATTTCAATTACTATCATAATTAATTGCTTGATTTATTCATGTATTAATTTATTGGATTTATACAGCTTTATCCAGACGCGGAAAGCGCCGCCATAGTACAAAACATAGACCTATATATATATATATATATATATTTAAAAAATATCCTTCTTTTAAGTAAACTGATGAATGAGTTAAAAAAACAAACATTTGTTGTAAGAGATTGCTCTGATAGGATGTGTGAAACAGAGCAGAAACAGAGCAATACTCTGTCCACTGCTCACTGAGTTCCTAAGGACAGCAGTGGTTGGGTAGGGGGTGGTATTCATGGGAGTAGGTGTATGGATACTCTATTACTGATACGGGGCTGTTTGTGTAAAAGTGTTTAGATTTTGATGTAGCTTCATGTTTTCCTTTGATGGGTGACTCATATGGGACTAGAGAGCTAGCTTCATAAACTCCCATGAGGCGCGAGTGCGTGTGTTTTGTATTTCTTTATACACACACACACGCTCCTCCGCTGTTGCAAAATTGATTTAATACATTGGCTGGTAATTCTGTATCCGATATAAAGAGGATTTTCTGTTCCTATTCCACTCAGAGGGAGTTTGCCCTGTAGGTATTGTGTGGGAATCCATTGTTCAGGAATACATTCTAGAGCCTGTTCCCTTTAGAAGGCTTTCCTCTGAGGAGTACCTCTGGAGTGTTGGAGAGAATTACAGCTGTGTGTGTGTGTGTGTGTGTGTGTGTGTGTGTGTGTGTGTTACTCTAGTGCTGTGTTTCTGCTGTAATTAAATACACTGATTATTGTGTTTCAGTCTCTTGAGCGATACAGAACAAACTGTTATTTCTGATTAGATTGCGTATTCATATTGGTGCTAAGGAATGTTTACTGTTATTTAAATAGTGCTATAGTGTAAGAAAATAAGAAAAATCATGTTTCCTATTGGTTTAGTTTGGTGATGAGTTGGGGGACTATTGACATGGTCACCAGTATAGTGTTTACTATAGTGTTAGAAAAGAGGTGTTTTCAGTGTAGTCCTAGACACATGTTCATGTCTCCCTGGCACACAGCTCAATAAATCTATGATCCACACATCCATAGTAATATCCATAGACAACAACCCAGGGTTTGTTTCTAAACCTATATTCCTGTGTACGGGGCAGATCCAGGGCCACTGACAGCCATTAGATGTATATTAGATGAAACAGCAGCCAATATGAGAATGCAGGCAGGCCACTCAGAGCAGGAAGGATTTAAATGGCAACCAACAGACATTAACAGTCTATCAGAAAATAGAGAGATTATTTTCCATAGATCATTCATGACGGGAAATCCATCCCTTTCTCTCTCCCTTCATCTATCTCTCTCTCTTCACTCCTCTCTGTCCATTCAGCTAGCTCCATTTCAACCCTGTCTCTTTCATTTGTTCACTTGATATTTCACAGTCATCCTCATAGGCTACACTGCGTCACACTGTAGACCAGAGGTGGCCAAGCCAACCCTCCTGCAGGGTTTTGTTACAAACCTACTCTACCAAACCTGATTCTACTAATCAGTTTCTCCTCTGGACCTGAATTAGTCGAATCAGGTGTGTTAGAGCAGGGATGGAGGAAAAGCCTGCTCAAACGTTTAGTTCTCAGCTCCTGCAATGCGTGTTTGATTGAATGACACTGCTAATCTGTTTACCATAAGCATCATCCTCTCTCTCACGTAGCATCCCTCCTCTCATGTTCCTTGTTATTTTAGTTTAGTACTGAAATCAGGCAGGGCTTGCCAATAAAGTTTATTGTACAAAGCTAAGTATCGATATCACACACACCTGGGGCACAGAGGTCTTTGTAATTAGAGAGGAGGGAGGGAGATGGAGAGAGAGGGATAGAATAGAGAGAGCTGTATGAAAAAGAAGTGAGTGAGCACTTTTGAGAGACAGAGAGAGAGAGAAAGAAAGAGAGAGAGAGATTTGAATGAGCGGAGCAGGATTGAAAATAAGATCTGGGATTTTAGTGTGTGGCACATGGAAAAGAGCTGACTAACAGGCTCACACAAGCACAGGACCTGTGTCCTTTTATATGATAAACACTGCCAATGAACATGAAAGTAATGCCTGAGGTCTAACTGGGAGTGTGTGTCTGTGCTCTTTTCAGTCGGAAAAAATCCTTTACATTTTGTTCACTCACTCACAAACTCCGTTATTTTCCTTTCTCCTCTCTTCTCTCCTGAATTCTCCTCTTTATTGATTAGAAGTCATTAATTAAAGATTGTTTTAGTGATCTCTGATGTGAAATATAAACGTCAACCTTCTTTAACAAGCTCCCCGGAGAAGAGTGGTGGGCCGCATGCTTCGATCAAACACTAAAACACAAAACAATTTCCCATTACTAATACCTGGAGATGTGCAGGAGCCCTGGCTGATGGAAATAGGCGATGCATATTCAATATGACAGAATACAGCGGTGAGGAGCGAGGGACAGGAGAGGAGGTGAGGAGCGAGGGACAGGAGAGGAGGTGAGGAGCGAGGGACAGGAGAGGAGGAGAGGAGCGAGGGACAGGAGAGGAGGTGAGGAGCGAGGGACAGGAGAGGAGGAGCGAGGGAGAGGAGCGAGGGAGAGGTGAGGAGCGAGGGAGAGGAGCGAGGGAGAGGTGAGGAGCGAGGGACAGGAGAGGAGGTGAGGAGCGAGGGACAGGAGAGGAGGTGAGGAGCGAGGGACAGGAGAGGAGGAGAGGAGCGAGGGACAGGAGAGGAGGTGAGGAGCGAGGGACAGGAGAGGGGGTGAGGAGCGAGGGACAGGAGAGGAGGAGCGAGGGAGAGGAGCGAGGGAGAGGTGAGGAGCGAAGGAGAGGAGGTGAGGAGCGAGGGACAGGAGAGGAGGTGAGGAGCTAAGGACAGGAGAGAAGGTGAGGAGCGAGGGAGAGGAGAGGAGGTGAGGAGCGAGTGACAGGAGAGGAGGTGAGGAGCGAGGGAGAGGGGAGGAGGTGAGGAGCTAAGGACAAGAGAGAAGGTGAGGTGAGGACCTAGGGACAGGAGAGGAGGTGAGGAGCTAAGGACAGGAGAGGAGGTGAGGTGAGGAGCTAAGGACAGGAGAGGAGGTGAGGAGCTAAGGACAGGAGAGGAGGTGAGGTGAGGAGCTAAGGACAGGAGAGGAGGTGAGGTGAGGAGCTAGGGACAGGAGAGGAGGTGAGGAGCTAAGGACAGGAGAGAAGGTGAGGTGAGGAGCTAGGGACAGGAGAGGAGGTGAGGAGCTAAGGACAGGAGAGGAGGTGAGGTGAGGAGCTAAGGACAGGAGAGGAGGTGAGGAGCTAAGGACAGGAGAGGAGGTGAGGTGAGGAGCTAAGGACAGGAGGTGAGGTGAGGAGCTATGGACAGGAGAGGAGGTGAGGTGAGGAGCTAAGGACAGGAGAGGAGGTGAGGTGAGGAGCTATGGACAGGAGAGGAGGAGAGGAGCTATGGACAGGAGAGGAGGTGAGGAGCTAAGGACAGGAGAGGAGGTGAGGAGCGAGGGACAGGAGAGGAGGTGAGGAACTAGGGACAGGAGAGGAGGTGAGGTGAGGAGCTATGGACAGGAGAGGAGGAGAGGAGCTAAGGACAGGAGAGGAGGTGAGGAGCGAGGGACTGGAGAGGAGGTGAGGAACTAGGGACAGGAGAGGAGGTGAGGAGCAAGGGACAGGAGAGGAGGTGAGGAACTAGGGACAGGAGAGGAGGTGAGGAGCGAGGGACAGGAGAGGAGGTGAGGAGCGAGGGAGAGGAGAGGAGGTGAGGAGCTAAGGACAGGAGAGGAGGTGAGGAGCGAGGGACAGGAGAGGAGGTGAGGAACTAGGGACAGGAGAGGAGGTGAGAAGCGAGGGACAGGAGAGGAGGTGAGGAGCGAGGGAGAGGAGAGGAGGTGAGGAGCTAGGGCCAGGAGAGGAGGTGAGGAGCGAGGGACAGGAGAGGAGGTGAGGAGCTAGGGATAGGAGAGGAGGTGAGGAGCTTGGGACAGGAGAGGAGGTGAGGAGCGAGGGACAGGAGAGGAGGAGAGTAGCGAGGGACAGGAGAGGAGGTGAAGAGCGAGGGACAGGAGAGGAGGAGAGGAGCGAGGGAGAGGAGGTGAGGAGCAAGGGAGAGGAGGTGAGGAGCTAGGGACAGGAGAGGAGGAGAGGAGCGAGGGACAGGAGAGGAGGAGAGGAGCTAAGGACAGGAGAGGAGGTGAGGTGAGGAGCTAAGGACAGGAGAGGAGGTGAGGTGAGGAGCTAAGGACAGGAGGTGAGGTGAGGAGCTATGGACAGGAGAGGAGGTGAGGTGAGGAGCTAAGGACAGGAGAGGAGGTGAGGTGAGGAGCTATGGACAGGAGAGGAGGAGAGGAGCTATGGACAGGAGAGGAGGTGAGGAGCTACGGACAGGAGAGGAGGTGAGGAGCGAGGGACAGGAGAGGAGGTGAGGAACTAGGGACAGGAGAGGAGGTGAGGTGAGGAGCTATGGACAGGAGAGGAGGAGAGGAGCTAAGGACAGGAGAGGAGGTGAGGAGCGAGGGACAGGAGAGGAGGTGAGGATCTAGGGACAGGAGAGGAGGTGAGAAGCGAGGGACAGGAGAGGAGGTGAGGAACTAGGGACAGGAGAGGAGGTGAGGAGCGAGGGACAGGAGAGGAGGTGAGGAGCGAGGGACAGGAGAGGAGGTGAGGAACTAGGGACAGGAGAGGAGGTGAGGAGCGAGGGATAGGAGAGGAGGTGAGGAGCAAGGGAGAGGAGGTGAGGAGCTTGGGACAGGATTGGAGGTGAGGAGCTAGGGACAGGAGAGGAGGAGAGGAGCGAGGGACAGGAGAGGAGGTGAAGAGCAAGGGAGAGGAGGTGAGGAGCTAGGGACAGGAGAGGAGGAGAGGAGCGAGGGACAGGAGAGGAGGAGAGGAGCGAGGGACAGGAGAGGAGGTGAAGAGCGAGGGACAGGAGATGAGGTGAGGAACTAGGGACAGGAGAGGAGGTGAGGTGAGGAGCTATGGACAGGAGAGGAGGAGAGGAGCTAAGGACAGGAGAGGAGGTGAGGAGCGAGGGACAGGAGAGGAGGTGAGGAACTAGGGACAGGAGAGGAGGTGAGAAACGAGGGACAGGAGAGGAGGTGAGGAACTAGGGACAGGAGAGGAGGTGAGGAGCGAGGGACAGGAGAGGAGGTGAGGAGCGAGGGAGAGGAGAGGAGGTGAGGAGCTAAGGACAGGAGAGGAGGTGAGGAGCGAGGGACAGGAGAGGAGGTGAGGAACTAGGGACAGGAGAGGAGGTGAGAAGCGAGGGACAGGAGAGGAGGTGAGGAGCGAGGGAGAGGAGAGGAGGTGAGGAGCTAGGGACAGGAGAGGAGGTGAGGAGCGAGGGACAGGAGAGGAGGTGAGGAGCTAGGGACAGGAGAGGAGGTGAGGAGCGAGGGACAGGAGAGGAGGTGAGGAACTAGGGACAGTAGAGGAGGTGAGGAGCGAGGGATAGGAGAGGAGGTGAGGAGCAAGGGAGAGGAGGTGAGGAGCTTGGGACAGGAGAGGAGGTGAGGAGCTAGGGACAGGAGAGGAGGAGAGGAGCGAGGGACAGGAGAGGAGGTGAAGAGCGAGGGACAGGAGAGGAGGAGAGGAGCGAGGGAGAGGAGAGGAGGTGAGGAGCAAGGGAGAGGAGGTGAGGAGCTAGGGACAGGAGAGGAGGAGAGGAGCGAGGGACAGGAGAGGAGGAGAGGAGCGAGGGACAGGAGAGGAGGAGAGGAGTGAGGGACGGGAGAGGAGGTGAAGAGCGAGGGACAGGAGATGAGGAGAGTGCATATTCATTATGACAGAATATGGTGGTGAGGAGCGAGGGACAGGAGAGGAGGAGAGGATAGGCGTGTGGCGGAGAGGTAGAGCAGATGGAGGAGTAATTTGCATGGGATGTCGAAGACTGGGAAACACGGGTGTGTGACAGCACTGAGCGATGCGTCCCGTGCTGAAAGAAATCATTTTGGGGCGGAACGAGGACACTGTGCATACAGTAATTGAATATTACAGCTTACTGTCTGGTTCATATTCACCATTCGTCTGGCCACGGCTAGACTACTAGAGATTAGAGACAGCAGGGGACTTAGGGACTAGAGGTGGGACTAGAGGTGGGACTAGAGGTGGGACTAGAGGACACTTAGGGGTTTGGTCATTATATTGAAAAGCTCTATAAAGGTTGTTTCTACAAGACTAAAGGAAGCACTGTTTTTCAAACGTGTTTGTGTGCATCCCTGTGTCTCCCGGCCCTGACCTATCAGATCCATCAGTCTGGGCCACATGACATAATCAATGATCCCAACTGTTAATCATTGAGGTTTTAAATGAGCATTGACCCTGCTCACAAGGTCATCTCTCTGTATTGGTTTACATTAGCCTAAGTAACACAACCAATCATAAGAGGACTAATGTCCTTCTGTTTGTCTGAGGTCTCTTAAATACAAGACTTGATGACTTACTTCAAGACCTACTGTACCAACCCTAAAGAGAGACTACACGGAAGAATGTCCTGACCTTTGTTCCCCAATACATCAGTTACCTTAAACAACAACAGCAGGTTCTGACTGAGTAACGTTTAATAAAGCCATGATGTAATCTAGTGTAATGTATCGTTATGGCTAATTATAAACCACTTCATTACCTTAATTACTATTAACCGTCTCAGAAACCTTGATCACACAGCTTTATCATCAAACATCTGCCTTTGTGTTTATTTTCCTAATAAGGACTGTGTGTGTGTGTGTGTGTGTGTGTGCGCGCCATCACAGAGTCGCAGCAGTAGTATTAGTCACTGTCTGATTGAGTCTGTGTACCATACAGGCTGGGGATCCTCTACATTTGTCTCCATGTCTTAATGGTAATTCAACAGCCCCCTCACCACACCCTTTCTCATTTTAATGACCAGGGAAATGACTGTGTGTGTCTGTCTATATGTATGTATGTGTGTGTGGTGTGTGTGTGTGTGTGTGCATGCGTGTGTGAATGTATGTTTGTGAACTAAACACACGCACATGTGTGAGCCAGAAATCACATTATTTATTTATTTAAAAACAAAAGTAACAACTTTTGTGGAGTTGGAGATTGAGGAGAGCACACACACACACACACACACACACACACACACACACACACACACACACACACACACACACACACACACACACACACACACACACACGTGTACAGTACACGTTGCACACATTTTAATTAATTTTAATTAAATTTTACCTTTATGTATCTAAGCAAGTCAGTTAAGAACAAATACTTATTTACAATGACAGCCTACACTGGCCAAACCCAGACGACACTGGGCCAATTGTGCACCGCCCGATGGGACTCCCAATCACGGCCTGATGCACACACACAGACCATTGTGTGACGACAACCAGATCTGACAATTACAAGTGAGGCTTTTAATCAATCTGGAATGTAGCTTAGAGGGGCAGAGAGGGAAGAAGGGAAGGGGGAGAAGGAGTGATTACTCTCTCCATCTTTATCACTATGCTCTCTCCCTCTTCTGAATCTCTTCCAGACTATTTGAGCCCCTCATCCCCACTCCGTATCCCCCATTAATCTCTCCTCCTCCATCAATACATCTCTCTTCCTCCCTCTATACATCTCTCTTCCTCCCTCTATACATCTCTCCTCCTCCCTCTATACATCTCTCCTCCTCCATCTATACATCTCTCCTCCTCCCTCTATACACCTCTCCTCCTCCTACCATCCATCTCTCCTCCTCCTCCCTCTATACACCTCTCCTCCTCCCTCTATACACCTCTCCTCCTCCTACCATCCATCTCTCCTCCTCCCTCTATACACCTCTCCTCCTCCTACCATCCATCTCTCCTCCTCCCTCTATACATCTCTCCTCCTCCCTCTATACACCTCTCCTCCTCCCTCTATACACCTCTCCTCCTCCTACCACCCATCTCTCCTCCTCCCTCTATACATCTCTCCTCCTCCCTCTATACATCTCTCCTCCTCCCTCTATACATCTCTCCTCCTCCCTCTATACACCTCTCCTCCTCCCTCTATACACCTCTCCTCCTCCTACCATCCATCTCTCCTCCTCCCTCTATCCCTCTCCTCATCCCTCTATCCCTCTCCTCATCCCTCTATCCCTCTCCTCCTCACTCTATCCCTCTCCTCCTCCCTCTATCCCTCTCCTTCTCCCTCTACCCCTCTCCTCCTCCCTCCATCCATCTCTCCTCCTTCCTCTATCCCTCTCCTCCTCCCTCTATCCCTCTCCTCCTCCCTCTATCCCTCTCCTCCTCCCTCTATCCATCTCTCCTCCTCCCTCTATCCCTCTCCTCCTCCCTCTATCCATCTCTCCTCCTCCCTCTATCCCTCTCCTCCTCCCTCTATTCCTCTCCTCCTCCCTCTATCCCTCTCCTCCTCCCTCTATACATCTCTTCTCCTCCCTCTATCCCTCTCCTCCTACTCCCTCTATCCCTTTCTCATCTTCCTTCTATTCCTCTCTTCTCCCTCTTTACATCTCTCCTCCTCCCTCTATCCACCTCTCCTCCTCCCTCCATCCATCTCTCCTCCTCCCTCTATCCATCTCTCCTCCTCACTCTAGCCTTCTCTCCTCCTCCCTCTATCCCTCTCTCCTCCTTCTCTCTATCTCTCCTCCCTCTATCCATCTCTCCTCCTCCCTCTATCCATCTCTCCTCATCCTTCCATCCCTCTCTCCTCCTCACTCTATACATCTCTCCTCCCTCCATCCCTCTCATCCTCCTCCCTTTATCCATCTCTCCTCCTCCATCCATCTCTCCTCCTCCCTCCATCCCTCTCAATCCTCCTCCCTCTATCCATCTCTCCTCCTCCCTCCATCCATCTCTCCTCCTCCCTCTATCCATCTCTCCTCCTCCCTCTATCCCTCTCCTCCTCCCTCCATCTATCTCTCCTCCTCCCTCTATCCACCCCTCCTCCTCCCTCTATACACCTCTTCTCCCTCCATCCCTCTCATCCTCCTCCCTTTATCCATCTCTCATCCTCCCTCCATCCATCTCTCCTCCTCCCTCTACCCCTCTCCTCCTCCCTCCATCCATCCCTCCTTCTCCCTCTATACATCTCTCCTCCTCCCTCTATCCATCTCTCCTACTCCCTCTATCCCTTTCTCATATTCCTTCTATTCCTTTCTCCTCCCTCTCTACATCTCTCCTCCTCCCTCCATCCCTCTCTCCTCCTCACTCTATACATCTCTCCTCCTCCCTCTATCCATCTCTCCTCCCTCTATCCCTCTCCTCCTCCCTCTATCCATCTCTCCTCCCTCTATCCCTCTCCTCCTCCCTCTATCCATCTCTCCTCCCTCAATCCCTCTCCTCCTCCCTCTATCCCTCTCCTCATCCCTCTATCCATCTCTCCTCCTCCCTCTATCCACCTCTCCTCCTCTCTCTATACATCTCTCCTCCTCCCTCCCTCCATCCCACAATACCACTGGGTCAGAAGTTTACATACACTAAGTTGACTGTGCCTTTAAACAGCTTGGAAATTTTCAGAAAATTATGTCATTGCTTTAGAAGCTTCTGATAGGCTAAATGACATAATTTGAGTCAATTGGAGGTGTATCTGTGGATGTATTTCAAGGCCTACCTTCAAACACAGTGTCTCTTTGCTTGACATCATGGGCAAATCAAAAGATATCAGCCAAGACCTCAGAAAGAATGTAGACCTCCACAAGTCAGGTTCATCCTTGGGAGCAATTTCCAAACACCTGGAGGTACCACGTACAAACAATAGTACACAAGTATAAACACCATGGGACCACGCAGCCGTCATACCACTCAGGAAGGAGACGCGTTCTGTCTCCTAGAGATGAACGTACTTTGGTGCGAAAAATGCAAATCAATCCCAGAACAACAGCAAAGGAACTTGTGAAGATGCTGGAGAAAAGTATCTATATCCACAGTAAAACGAGTCCTATATCGTATTGACATAACCTGAAAGGCTGCTCAACAAGTAAGAAGCCACTGCTCCAAAACCGGCATAAAAAAGACAGACTACGGTTTGCAACTGCACATGGGGACAAAGATCGTACTTTTTGGAGAAATGTCCTCTGGTCTGATGAAACAAAAATAGAACTGTTTGGCCATAATGACCATCGTTATGTTTGGAGGAAAAGGGGGATGCTTGCAAGCCAAAGAACACTATCCCAACCGTGAAGCACGGGGGTAGCAGCATCATGTTGTGTAGGTGCTTTGCTGCAGGAGGGACTGGTGCACTTCACAAAATAGATGGCATCATGAGGTAAGAAAATGATGTGGATATATTGAAGCAACATCTCAAGACATCAGTCAGGAAGTTAAAGCTTGGTCACAAATGTGTCTTTCAAATGAACAATGACCCCAAGCATACTTCCAAAGTTGTGTCAAAATGGCTTAAGGACAACAAAGTCAAGGTATTGGAGTGGCCATCACAAAGCCCTGACCTCAATCCTATAGAAAATGTGTGAGCAGAACTGAAAAAGCATGTGCGAGCAAGGAGGCCTACAAACCTGACTCAGTTACACCAGCTCTGTCAGGAGGAATGGGCCAAATTTCACCCAACGTATTGTGGGAAGCTTGTGGAAGGCTACCCGAAACGTTTGACCCAAGTTATACTAATTGAGTGTATGTAAACTTCTGACCCACTGGGAATGTGATGAAAGAAATACAATCTGAAATAAATAATTCTCTCTACTGTTATTCTGCTATTTCACGTTCTTAAAATAAAGTGGTGATCCAAACTGACCTAAAACAGCTATTTTTTTACTAGGATTAAATGTCAGGATTTGTGAAAAACTGAGTTTAAATATATTTTTCTAAGGTGTATGTAAACTTCTGACTTTAACTGTAATTATTAGCAGACTATGTATAACTCTGTTCAGAGGGCGTGTCTATGTTCTCCACCTTCTACCTGATCTCTTTCCCCTCTATCCTCCTCTCATCCTCTCCTCCTCTTCCCCTCTCCTCCTCTCATCCTCTCATCCTCTCATCCTCTCCTCCTCTCCTCCTCTTCCCCCCTCTCCATGTAAAACTATAGCAGACATGCTCCTCTGCCTCCCCTAGTCTCATTAATAATTGATCTGCCTCAGGGAGAAGCTCTGCTCCTCAGTCCCGACCACAACTACACTACACAGCACTAGACTATACTGAACTGGGTTAGGCTGGGTTGGGTTGGGTTAGGCTGGGCTGGATTAAGAAGGTTGGGTTAGGCTGGGCTGGATTAAGCAGGCTGGGTTGGTTTAGGCTGGGCTGGATTAAGCAGGTTGGGTTGGGTTAGGCCGGGCTGGATTAAGAAGGTTGGGTTGGTTTAGGCTGGGCTGGATTAAGCAGGTTGGGTTGGGTTAGGCTGGGCTGGATTAAGAAGGTTGGGTTAGGCCGGGCTGGTTTAAGCAGGCTGGGTTGGTTTAGGCTGGGCTGGATTAAGCAGGTTGGGTTGGGTTAGGCTGGGCTGGGCTGGATTAAGAAGGTTGGGTTAGGCCGGGCTGGATTAAGCAGGCTGGGTTGGTTTAGGCTGGGCTGGATTAAGCAGGCTGGGTTGGGTTAGGCTGGGCTGGATTAAGCAGGTTGGGTTGGGTTAGGCTGGGCTGGATTAAGCAGGCTGGGTTGGGTTAGGCTGGGCTGGATTAAGCAGGCTGGGTTGGGTTAGACTGGGCTGGATTAAGAAGGCTGGGTTGGTTTAGACTGGGATGGATTAAGCAGGCTGGGTTGGTTTAGACTGGGCTGGATTAATCAGGTTGGGTTGGGTTAAACTGGGATGGATTAAGCAGGCTGGGTTTGTTTAGACTGGGCTGGATTAATCCGGTTGGATTGGGTTAGGCTGGGATGGATTAAGCAGGTTGGGTTGGGTTGGGTTAGGCTGGGATGGATTAAGCAGGTTGGGTTGGGTTAGACTGGGCTGGATTAATCAGGTTGGGTTGGGTTAAACTGGGATGGATTAACCAGGTTGGGTTGGGTTAAACTGGGATGGATTAATCAGGTTGGGTAGGGTTAGGCTGGGATGGATTAAGCAGGCTGGGTTGGGTTGGGTTAGGCTGGGATGGATTGAGCAGGTTGGGTTGGGTTAGACTGGGCTGGATTAATCAGGTTGGGTTGGGTTAAACTGGGATGGATTAAGCAGGCTGGGTTGGGTTGGGTTGGGTTAGACTGGGATGGATTAAGCAGGCTGGGTTGGTTTAGACTGGGATGGATTAATCAGGTTGGGTTGGGTTGGGTTGGGTTAGACTGGGATGGATTAAGCAGGCTGGGTTGGTTTAGACTGGGATGGATTAATCAGGTTGGGTTGGGTTAAACTGGGATGGATTAATCAGGTTGGGTTGGGTTGGGTTGGGTTAGACTGGGATGGATTAAGCAGGCTGGGTTGGTTTAGACTGGGATGGATTAATCAGGTTGGGTTGGGTTAAACTGGGATGGATTAATCAGGTTGGGTTGGGTTGGGTTAGACTGGGATGGATTAAGCAGGCTGGGTTGGTTTAGACTGGGATGGATTAATCAGGTTGGGTTGGGTTAAACTGGGATGGATTAATCAGGTTGGGTTGGTTTAGACTGGGATTGATTAATCAGGTTGGGTTGGGTTAAACTGGAATGGATTAATCAGGTTGGGTTGGGTTAGACTGGGATGGATTAAGCAGGCTGGGTTGGGTTGGGTTAAACTGGGATGGATTAATCAGGTTGGGTTGGGTTGGGTTAGGCTGGGATGGATTAAGCAGGCTGGGTTGGGTTAGACTGGGATGGATTAAGCAGGCTGGGTTGGGTTGGGTTAAACTGGGATGGATTAATCAGGTTGGGTTGGGTTAAACTGGGATGGATTAATCAGGTTGGGTTGGGTTGGGTTAGACTGGGATGGATTAATCAGGTTGGGTTGGGTTAAACTGGGATGGATTAATCAGGTTGGGTTGGGTTGGGTTAGACTGGGATGGATTAAGCAGGCTGGGTTGGTTTAGACTGGGATGGATTAATCAGGTTGGGTTGGGTTGGGTTAGACTGGGATGGATTAAGCAGGCTGGGTTGGTTTAGACTGGGATGGATTAATCAGGTTGGGTTGGGTTAAACTGGGATGGATTAATCAGGTTGGGTTGGGTTAAACTGGGATGGATTAAACAGGCTGGATTGGGTTGGGTTAGGCTGGGCTGGATTAAGCAGATTTGCCATTGAATAGTGAAGGGCAGACAGGCCATGGGGTGAATCTCTTGTGCCCCTCTTTTCTGTACAATGTGTGTTATTGTGAATGACAGGACATGATGACTGAAGGAACAGATTACCTGGAGATTCCTGGCCATATCCTTGAACTCCTAGGTGCTGCTCTTTTGGTGCATCTCCATACAGGATTTACCCCAGTGTTTTACCCAAAAGGCTCAGACCTTTGTATGCGGGCCAGAACCCGCGTCTCACTGGACCATGGCTCTGGTGGACCTGCTTTCACCAGGCCAAAGCCAGGCCACTGGCACTTTTCATCTGGCATTTACATAAAAATGGCTAACTGTGAACTTGAACACCTTCTCACAAAGCAACTGTATGAATTGTTGTTGAGGTTGTTGATTCTGCTCTCCCAAGTTCTTAGTGTCACACTCCTGATGGAACACACTGGAGTTAACGTCAACATAAACACTGGTGATGCACTGGTGTGAGGGAAAAGGTGTCTCCATTCTTCCCAGCCAAAACACTTCAAAGCAGTTTTTGCATATATTATGATGACAATTTGTGACTTTTTTCTACATTTTGGACTTCGGCTGTTAGGGCACACTACATTTCTTCTGGAGGCCAAAGTCGGTAGCCGGAGTCAGTAGTTGAAGTCTACGCCCCCTCGTTGGCGATTGGTCAACAGTAGGGATTCTTCAATGAAGTGCCTGATGTCATTCAACGAGAGATGACTCGTCCTTATACACATTTTTTCACTTGAGAAATTGCGCAACTAAGATCTCCTCGGCAAAAACGTACAAATGAATGACACATTTCTTAAATTATCTTAGATTAATTCGGACTATTGTGAGAGGCTACGGCCTCTCAAAATGAACAAACAGTACTATTGTCACTTTTTCTCCCTTTTCGAGCAAAGGTCTTTTAAGGTAGTATGCGAGCACACTCGCTCGGCTAGACGCCAGCCGAACTGAAGCATGGTGACGCCTTTAGTGTCCATCTCTATGTGGATGGTATTCAAGAGCACTACCAATATGAACTGTTGTTGTGTGTTTCTGTCATCAGGGGTAGCTGGTGTCAGATGAACGTTTAAAAGCCAAATGGAACCGTTTTATTTTCTTTGTGTTTGTCTGTAGAGGTTATGATGTGTTGAGTTGAGTTTTTGTGTGACTGTGTGGTTGTGAGTTTCATTGTTTTCTGCTTGTTTTGGCTCCAAAGGCCTTTTTCATTTGTGTTTTGTAATATCCCTACCTCAGTTCCAGACTCTGGAGGACAGCCATGCTTCAGGTTGCCGGTTTGGAACTGCTCATTTGTTTATTGGGATGTTTGTCTCAGTTGTTTAGAGCATGTGGGTATGCATGAGGTGTGTGAGACTGCTGGGCAGACATAGCAATGTCTCCTGAGTCCTAATGGACCTTCTGTTTCACCCAGCAGGCCTAGCCGTGTCCTTGTGTCTCAGGGTTGAGGTGTGTATGGCGCGTGTGTGTGTTCTTTCTCTGAGGTGATTGGAAGCCACTGTTCTGCATGTAATCCCTCATATTAGTAGTTACACATAATAAACCCATTAATTAGTCTCTCTCTATCAATCAATTCAAAGGGGCTTTATTAACATTGGAAACATACAGTGTGTCTACACTGCCAAAGCATGTGTAATAAACAATGAACAGAAGAAACACATTTAACATCACCAAACAACTAGAATAACACATTTAACATCACCAAACAACTAGAATAACACATTTAACATCACCAAACAACTAGAAGAAACACATTTAACATCACCAACAACTAGAATAACACATTTAACATCACCAACAACTAGAATAACACATTTAACATCACCAAACAACTAGAATAACACATTTAACATCACCAACAACTAGAATAACACATTTAACATCACCAACAACTAGAATAACACATTTAACATCACCAACAACTAGAATAACACATTTAACATCACCAAACAACTAGAATAACACATTTAACATCACCAAACAACTAGAATAACACATTTAATATCACCAAACAACTTGAATAACACATTTAACATCACCAAACAACTAGAATAACACATTTAATATCACCAAACAACTAGAATAACACATTTAACATCACCAACAACTAGAATAACACATTTAACATCACCAAACAACTAGAAGAAACACATTTAACATCACCAACAACTAGAATAACACATTTAACATCACCAAACAACTAGAATAACACATTTAACATCACCAAACAACTAGAATAACACATTTAACATCACCAACAACTAGAATAACACATTTAACATCACCAAACAACTAGAATAACACATTTAACATCACCAAACAACTAGAATAACACATTTAACATCACCAAACAACTAGAAGAAACACATTTAACATCACCAAACAACTAGAATAACACATTTAACATCACCAACAACTAGAATAACACATTTAACATCACCAAACAACTAGAATAACACATTTAACATCACCAACAACTAGAAGAAACACATTTAACATCACCACACAACTAGAAGAAACACATTTAACATCACCAACAACTAGAATAACACATTTAACATCACCAAACAACTAGAAGAAACACATTTAACGTCACCAAACAACTAGAATAACACATTTAACATCACCAAACAACTAGAATAACACATTTAACATCACCAAACAACTAGAATAAACACATTTAACATCACCAAACAACTAGAATAACACATTTAACATCACCAAACAACAAGAAGAAACACATTTAACATCACCAACAACTAGAAGAAACACATTTAACATCACCAAACAACTAGAATAACACATTTAACATCACCAAACAACAAGAAGAAACACATTTAACATCACCAACAACTAGAATAACACATTTAACATCACCAAAAACTAGAAGAAACACATTTAACATCACCAACAACTAGAATAACACATTTAACATCACCAAACAACTAGAATAACACATTTAACATCACCAAACAACTAGAATAAACATATTTAACATCACCAACAACTAGAATAACATATTTAACATCACCAAACAACTAGAATAACACATTTAACATCACCAAACAACTTGAATAACACATTTAATATCACCAAACAACTTGAATAACACATTTAATGTCACCAAACAACTAGAATAACACATTTAACATCACCAAACAACTAGAAGAAACACATTTAACATCACCAACAACTAGAAGAAACACATTTAACATCACCAACAACTAGAATAACACATTTAACATCACCAAACAACTAGAAGAAACATATTTAACATCACAAACAACTAGAATAACACATTTAACATCACCAAACAACTAGAATAACACATTTAACATCACCAACAACTAGAATAACACATTTAACATCACCAAACAACTAGAATAACACATTTAACATCACCAAACAACTAGAATAACACATTTAACATCACCAACAACTAGAATAACACATTTAACATCATCAAACAACTAGAATAACACATTTAACATCACCAACAACTAGAAGAAACACATTTAACATCACCAAACAACTAGAATAAACATATTTAACATCACCAAACAACTTGAATAACACATTTAATATCACCAAACAACTTGAATAACACATTTAATATCACCAAACAACTAGAATAACACATTTAACATCACCAACAACTAGAATAACACATTTAACATAACCAAACAACTAGAAGAAACACATTTAACATCACCAAACAACTAGAATAACACATTTAACATCACCAACAACTAGAATAGCACATTTAACATCACCAAACAACTAGAATAACACATTTAACATCACCAACAACTAGAATAACACATTTAACATCACCAAACAACTAGAATAACACATTTAACATCACCAACAACTAGAATAACACATTTAACATCACCAACAACTAGAATAACACATTTAACATCACCAACAACTAGAATAACACATTTAACATCACCAAACAACTAGAAGAAACATATTTAACATCACCAAACAACTAGAATAACACATTTAACATCACCAAACAACTAGAATAACACATTTAACATCACCAAACAACTAGAATAACACATTTAACATCACCAAACAACTAGAAGAAACATATTTAACATCACCAAACAACTAGAATAACACATTTAACATCACCAAACAACTAGAATAACACATTTAACATCACCAACAACTAGAATAACACATTTAACATCACCAACAACTAGAATAGCACATTTAACATCACCAACAACTAGAATAGCACATTTAACATCACCAAACAACTAGAATAACACATTTAACATCACCAACAACTAGAAGAAACACATTTAACATCACCACACAACTAGAAGAAACACATTTAACATCACCAACAACTAGAATAACACATTTAACATCACCAAACAACTAGAAGAAACACATTTAACGTCACCAAACAACTAGAATAACACATTTAACATCACCAAACAACTAGAATAACACATTTAACATCACCAAACAACTAGAATAAACACATTTAACATCACCAAACAACTAGAATAACACATTTAACATCACCAAACAACAAGAAGAAACACATTTAACATCACCAACAACTAGAAGAAACACATTTAACATCACCAAACAACTAGAATAACACATTTAACATCACCAAACAACAAGAAGAAACACATTTAACATCACCAACAACTAGAATAACACATTTAACATCACCAAAAACTAGAAGAAACACATTTAACATCACCAACAACTAGAATAACACATTTAACATCACCAAACAACTAGAATAACACATTTAACATCACCAAACAACTAGAATAAACATATTTAACATCACCAACAACTAGAATAACATATTTAACATCACCAAACAACTAGAATAACACATTTAACATCACCAAACAACTTGAATAACACATTTAATATCACCAAACAACTTGAATAACACATTTAATGTCACCAAACAACTAGAATAACACATTTAACATCACCAAACAACTAGAAGAAACACATTTAACATCACCAACAACTAGAAGAAACACATTTAACATCACCAACAACTAGAATAACACATTTAACATCACCAAACAACTAGAAGAAACATATTTAACATCACAAACAACTAGAATAACACATTTAACATCACCAAACAACTAGAATAACACATTTAACATCACCAACAACTAGAATAACACATTTAACATCACCAAACAACTAGAATAACACATTTAACATCACCAAACAACTAGAATAACACATTTAACATCACCAACAACTAGAATAACACATTTAACATCATCAAACAACTAGAATAACACATTTAACATCACCAACAACTAGAAGAAACACATTTAACATCACCAAACAACTAGAATAAACATATTTAACATCACCAAACAACTTGAATAACACATTTAATATCACCAAACAACTTGAATAACACATTTAATATCACCAAACAACTAGAATAACACATTTAACATCACCAACAACTAGAATAACACATTTAACATAACCAAACAACTAGAAGAAACACATTTAACATCACCAAACAACTAGAATAACACATTTAACATCACCAACAACTAGAATAGCACATTTAACATCACCAAACAACTAGAATAACACATTTAACATCACCAACAACTAGAATAACACATTTAACATCACCAAACAACTAGAATAACACATTTAATATCACCAAACAACTAGAAGAAACACATTTAACATCACCAAACAACTAGAATAACACATTTAACATCACCAAACAACTAGAATAAACATATTTAACATCACCAAACAACTAGAATAACACATTTAACGTCACCAAACAACTAGAAGAAACACATTTAACATCACCAAACAACTAGAATAACACATTTAACATCACCAACAACTAGAATAACACATTTAACATCACCAACAACTAGAATAACACATTTAACATCACCAACAACTAGAATAACACATTTAACATCACCAACAACTAGAATAACACATTTAACATCACCAACAACTAGAATAACACATTTAACATCACCAAACAACTAGAAGAAACACATTTAACATCACCAAACAACTTGAATAACACATTTAATATCACCAAACAACTTGAATAACACATTTAATGTCACCAAACAACTAGAATAACACATTTAACATCACCAA
>NC_048566.1:77517461-77519961 GCF_013265735.2 Oncorhynchus mykiss | reverse complement strand
GGTTATCTATGTGGTTATATACCGTATCTTATACCGTACAAAGAACTATAAATACCATGGAAATCTATAAAGGCACTTTGAGTTGTGTACGGAGGCAAACTTTCCCCATGACTGGATGCTTTGTTATGGTGACTGAATGATGTGCATCCTGTCATTAAGTCTAACCTATTATATATTACCACTAATGGACTGTTTTCTTTAGTATGTGACTTAAAACAACTGACACACACACACACACACACACACACACACACACACACACACACACACACACACACACACACACACACACACACACACACACACATGTCTTTATGTCTACACTAATTACACTGCCCCTGGTGTGTGGATATGACTGTTATCTTTGGGACAGGGTTCAGGGGGTTGGTAGAGAGAGAGAGGAAGGGGGGTTAAAGAAGGGGTTGGTGGAGAGAGTGGGACGGGAGTTAAAGGCAGGGGGTTGGTGTTATGGGTTAGGGTTAGGGTTATGACATATTGAAGGTGGTGTTATGACATATTTAAGGTGGTATTATGACATATTGAAGGTGCTGTTATGACATATTGAAGGTGCTGTTATGATATATTGAAGGTGCTGTTATGACATATTTAAGGTGCTGTTATAACATATTTAAGGTGCTGTTATAACATATTGAAGGTGCTGTTATAACATATTTAAGGTGGTGTTATGACATATTGAAGGTGGTGTTATGACATATTTAAGGTGGTATTATGACATATTGAAGGTGCTGTTATGACATATTGAAGGTGCTGTTATGATATATTGAAGGTGCTGTTATGACATATTTAAGGTGCTGTTATAACATATTTAAGGTGCTGTTATAACATATTGAAGGTGCTGTTATAACATATTTAAGGTGGTGTTATGACATATTGAAGGTGGTGTTATGACATATTGAAGGTGCTGTTATGACATATTGAAGGTGCTGTTATAACATATTGAAGGTGCTGTTATAACATATTTAAGGTGCTGTTATAACATATTTAAGGTGCTGTTATAACATTGAAGGTGCTTTTATGACATATTTAAGGTGCTGTTATAACATATTGAAGGTGCTGTTATAACATATTGAAGGTGCTGTTATAACATATTTAAGGTGGTGTTATGACATATTTAAGGTGGTGTTATAACATATTGAAGGTGCTGTTATGACATTTAAGGTGGTGTTATAACATATTGAAGGTGCTGTTATGACATATTGAAGGTGCTGTTATAACATATTGAAGGTGCTGTTATAACATATTGAAGGTGCTGTTATGACATATTTAAGGTGCTGTTATAACATATTGAAGGTGCTGTTATAACATATTGAAGGTGCTGTTATGACATATTTAAGGTGCTGTTATAACATATTGAAGGTGCTGTTATAACATATTGAAGGTGCTGTTATGACATATTGAAGGTGCTGTTATAACATATTGAAGGTGCTGTTATAACATATTGAAGTTGCTGTTATAACATATTGAAGGTGCTGTTATAACATATTTAAGGTGCTGTTATAACATATTGAAGGTGCTGTTATAACATATTGAAGGTGCTGTTATAACATATTTAAGGTGCTGTTATGACATATTGAAGGTGCTGTTATGACATATTGAAGGTGCTGTTATAACATATTGAAGGTGCTGTTATAACATGCTGATTTGTTGTGCTGTTTTCTTCCCCTTGCTGTCTGTGAACATTGATTTCATCTCAGTGAGACATCAAGACCAGTGTTCTCACCACATGTGTACTATCAACAGAGAGAATAGAGAGATAACAGAGAGACTCACCAGAAAAAGGATCTATAGAAAGTATAGGAGGGATAAAGGAGAGAAAGAAGATATGTAGTGAAGGAGAGAAGGCAGGTCTGTGGTCCCCAGTCATCAGATCTCAGGGTTAATTGGGAGAGAAGAGGCCCCATGATCAATACACTACTGTGTGTGTGTCTGCTCCATTGAGCCATGTAATAATGCTTTGACTTGGGTTGAGCTGTTTGGGTTGTTTGGAGGAGCCCCAGACAGAGGGCTTGTTTGTTCAGGGCCATGCCCAGGAGAGGAGACGGGAGAGTGGGTACAGAGAGGCAGGGTGACCCCTGGGGCTGGAGCTTGGTTGTTCCATGAACAGGCCAGGGTGAGGTCAGCTCTGGGACTGAGGAGAGAGAGGCTGAACTCTCTCTGACTGAAAAAGCATTTTTGTCTATTGAATCAACTGAACTCTGACATAGTGTCTGATTTGAAGAAACCTCAACTCATTGTGTCCTTGTCTTCCTGCTGCGGACTCCATGTTTTTGTCAGGGGCTTTCATGGAGAAAACCTTAGCCTCACTCCTGACGGAAATACTGCAACTGTCACACTTGTTTTCAACTTCTGTATGTGGATTGTATTGCTCATCTTAGTTATGATTTCTCTGTAGTTCTTTGGCTGACAACATGGGTTAAGACAGGGCTTAGTCGGGGATACAATTGCATTCAAACGGTAGATTGAGTGTTTGTGTATATGT
>NC_048566.1:77417461-77514961 GCF_013265735.2 Oncorhynchus mykiss | reverse complement strand
CTCCCTCTGTGTCCAGGCCAGGCAAAAATGGACGCTGGTGAAAGAATGAGAATGAATGAGTGGTCTGTATTAGAGGTCGACCGATAATGATATTTCAACGCCGATACATATAACCCCTCCACCTCTCCCCTCACCCATATACCCCCTCCACAAACAGACTATAACCTCATGAATGCTGTGTTGTGGGGGTAGAGAGAGGGGGTTAAGAGAGGGAGAGAGAAATGAAAGAGATGGAGAATCCCAATGGTAGCTCCAGCATTGTTCAGTAGTGGCTGTTCCATCCCCCTCCTCCCCTCAGACAGACAGAGGGTTAATCTAGCCACTCGTCTCACCCTCCCTCCCTCCTCCCAATCCCATCCTCAGCCACTCATCTTCCCTCCCTCCTCCCAATCCCATCCTCAGCCACTCGTCTCACCCTCCCTCCTCCCAATCCCATCCTCGGCCACTCGTCTCACCCTCCCTCCCTGCTCCCAATCCCATCCTCAGCCACTCGTCTCATCTTCCCTCCCTCCCTTCTCCCAATCCCATCCTCAGCCACTCGTCTCACTCTCCCTCCCTCCTCCCAATCCCATCCTCAGCCACTCATCTCATCTTCCCTCCTCCCAATCCCATCCTCAGCCACTCGTCTCAACCTCCCTCCCTCCTCCCAATCCCATCCTCAGCCACTCGTCTCATCTTCCCTCCCTCCCTCCTCCCAATCCCATCCTCAGCCACTCGTCTCACCCTCCCTCCCTCCTCCCAATCCCATCCTCAGCCACTCGTCTCACCCTCCCTCCCTCCTCCCAATCCCATCCTCAGCCACTCGTCTCACCCTCCCTCCCTCCCTCCTCCCAATCCCATCCTCAGCCACTCGTCTCACCCTCCCTCCCTCCTCCCAATCCCATCCTCAGCCACTCGTCTCATCTTCCCTCCCTCCTCCCAATCCCATCCTCAGCCACTCGTCTCATCTTCCCTCCCTCCCTCCTCCCAATCTCATCCTCAATCACTCGTCTCATCTTCCCTCCCTCCCTCCTCCCAATCCCATCCTCAGCCACTCGTCTCACCCTCCCTCCCTCCCTCCCTCCTCCCAATCCCATCCTCAGCCACTCGTCTCACCCTCCCTCCCTCCCTCCTCCCAATCCCATCCTCAACCACTCGTCTCACCCTCCCTCCCTCCTCCCAATCCCATCCTCAGCCACTTGTCTCACCCTCCCTCCCTCCTCCCAATCCCATCCTCAGCCACTCGTCTCACCCTCCCTCCCTCCTCCCAATCCCATCCTCAGCCACTCGTCTCATCCTCCCTCCCTCCTCCCAATCCCATCCTCAGACACTCGTCTCACCCTCCCTCCCTCCTCCCAATCCCATCCTCAACCACTCGTCTCATCTTCCCTCCCTCCCTCCTCCCAATCCCATCCTCAGCCACTCGTCTCGCCCTCCCTCCCTCCTCCCAATCCCATCCTCAGCCACTCGTCTCACCCTCCCTCCCTCCCTCCCTCCCTCCCTCCTCCCAATCCCATCCTCAGCCACTCGTCTCACCCTCCCTCCCTCCCTCTTCCCAATCCTATCCTCAGCCACTCGTCTCACCCTCCCTCCCTCCCTCCCTCCTCCCAATCCCATCCTCAGCCACTCGTCTCACCCTCCCTCCCTCCCTCTTCCCAATCCTATCCTCAGCCACTCGTCCCACCCTCCCTCCCTCCTCCCAATCCCATCCTCAGCCACTCGTCTCACCTTCCCTCCCTCCCTCCTCCCAATCCCATCCTCAGCCACTCGTCTCACCCTCCTTCCCTCCTCCCAATCCCATCCTCAGCCACTCGTCTCATCTTCCCTCCCTCCCTCCTCCCAATCCCATCCTCAGCCACTCATCTTCCCTCCCTCCTCCCAATCCCATCCTCAGCCACTCGTCTCACCCTCCCTCCCTCCTCCCAATCCCATCCTCAGCCACTCGTCTCACCCTCCCTCCCTCCTCCCAATCCCATCCTCAGCCACTCGTCTCACCTTCCCTCCCTCCCTCCTCCCAATCCCATCCTCAGCCACTCGTCTCACCCTCCCTCCCTCCTCCCAATCCCATCCTCAGCCACTCGTCTCATCTTCCCTCCCTCCCTCCTCCCAATCCCATCCTCAGCCACTTGTCTCACCCTCCCGCCCTCCTTCCAATCCCATCCTCAGCCACTCGTCTCATCTTCCCTCCCTCCCTCCTCCCAATCCCATCCTCAGCCACTCGTCTCACCCTCCCTCCTTCCAATCCCATCCTCAGCCACTCATCTCATCTTCCCTCCTCCCAATCCCATCCTCAGCCACTCGTCTCACCCTCCCTCCCTCCTCCCAATCCCATCCTCAGCCACTCGTCTCACCCCCCTTCCTCCTCCCAATCCCATCTTCAGCCACTTACTGAACAACAGAGGAAAGACAGTGTTTAATTCCCTCTCTGTTTCTCCCCATTTACACTCTTTCATGTGCCAGTAAAAGAGGGAAAGATTTGAATAATGCTCTCGTTAGGCTAGAGAGAATATTTAGGTGGTGTTAGTAGGAGAAAGTGTGTGTGGCAGGGTATACACAGGGTATATTTAATCAGAGGAATCTTTTACTGTTGGTACTGCTGAGTGTTTGATGGGGAGTGGGACTTCATGGACCACAGTGTCCAGATAGTTCAGACACAGAGAGGTCATGGAGAAAGCCTGGGGGGGGGGGGGGGGAATATATTTTGGACCACATTTTTGAATTGAATTCAACTGCTGCATATTTCTCCTTGCTCCATTTGTATAGAAATCATCTGAGGTGAGCTCCTCTCCCCACGAGCTCCCGAGTGGCGCAGTGGTCTAAGGCACTGGTTCGATTCCAGGCTGTATCACAACCGTCCGTGAGTCCCATAGGGAGGCGCACAATTTGCCCAGCGTCGTCTGGGTTTGGCCGGGGTAGGCCGTCATTGTAAATAAGAATTTGTTCTTAACTGACTCTCCAAGTTAAATAAATAAATAATAAAAACATCTAGGGAGTGAACGCTCACAGAGAATTGTGTTTTCTGTGTTTCTCTCTTATCTTTTGTTCTGTCTTTATTTTCTCCAGTTTATGGCACGACTCTCTCTCTCTCTCTCTCTCTCTCTCTCTCTCTCTCTCTCTGTCTGTCTCTCTCTCTCTCTCTCTCTCTCTGTTTATTCAGATGATGGTCAATAGTAGAAACAGCTAACAGAGTGCCAACCAACAGCTCTCTGGCTCCTCCCCCAACAGGACGGGTAGCTTACTCTCATCAGTGAGGTCTTTGAAACCTCTCTAATTGTTTTATATTTTTCAAATTTTGTCAGGAAATGCAGCTCCGTCTCATGTTCTGCTGTTGTGCAGTGGTTGCACAGCCTTTCCTCTACAGGGAGCCAGGATTTCCTTGTCTACCCTTCTCCATGGCAAGGCTGTGCTCACTGAGACTGTACTTTGTCAAGGTTTTTCTAAGGTTTTGATCAGTAACCATGGTCAAATAGTTAGCCACGGTGTACTGTCGATTTAGGGCCAGATAGCACTGCATTTTGCTCTGTGTTTGTGCTTGTGTTTCCCAATAAGCAATGTAGTTTTGTTTTGACTGTGTTGTAATTTGGTTTATTCTGATTGATTGGATGTTCTGGTCCTGAGGCTTCAGTGCGTTAGTAGAACAGGTTTGTGAACTCAGCCCCAGGACCAGCTGGATGAGGGGACTCTTTTCTTTGCTTAGCTCTTGGCATTGCAGGGCTTGGTAATGATATGAGAGGGGATCACTGTATTTTAGATGTTTCCAAAACTTAATTGCTCTTTTTTGAGTTTTTATTATTAGTGGATATTGGCCTAATTCTGCCCTGCATGCATTGTTTGTAGTTTTCCTCTGGACATGTAGGAGAATCTTACAGAACTCTGCATGCAGGGTTTCAATGGGGTGTTTGTCCCATTTGATGAAATCTTGTTTTGCAAGTGGACCCCACACCTCGCTGCCATAAAGTGCAATTGTTTCAATGATATATTAAATTAGTTTTAGCCAACTTTTAATAGGTATTTCAATTTGAATTTGAATTTTAATGGCGTAGAATGCCCTGCGTGCTTTCTCTCTCAGTTCATTCACTGCCTCATTAAGTTGTCCAGTTGAGCTTATTTTTAAACCTAAGTAATTGTAGTGTGTGCAGTACTCTATATATTTAAACCTAAGTAATTGTAGTGTGTGCAGTACTCTATATATTTAAACCTAAGTAATTGTAGTGTGTGCAGTACTCTATATATTTATACCTAAGTAATTGTAGTGTGTGCAGTACTCTATATATTTAAACCTAAGTAATTGTAGTGTGTGCAGTACTCTATATATTTTGTACCAATTGAGAACTTTGATCTAATTCCCTGAGATCTGGATATCTGGAAAATCATTATTTTAGTCTTTTTGGGGTTTACTGCCAGGGCCCAGGTCTGGCAGTACTGCTCTAGCAGGTCCAGGCTCTGCTGTAGGCCATGTGCTGTGGGTGACAGCAGCCATAGGTCATCTGCAAAGAGTAGGCATTTAACTTCTGAATTGTGGAGACTAACACCAGGGGCTGAGGATTTTTCTAGAATAGTGGCCAAATCGTTGGTGTAAAAATTGAAGAGTGCAGGGCTCAGATTGCAACCCTGACGAAGGCCCCGCCCCTGGTTAAAGAATTCTGCTAATTCTGCCAATTATGCCATATGTTTTACCCCCTACACCACTTTCAATAACTTTGTAGAACAGTCCTGTATGCCAAATAGAATCAAATGCTTTTTGGAAGTCGATAAAGCAAGCGTATATTTTGGTATTATTTTGATGGACATGTTTATCTATCAGGGTGTGTAGGTTATAAATATGATCAGTTGTGCGATGTTTTGGTAGAAATCCAATTTGGCTTTTACTCAAGACACTGTGCTTATTAAGGAAGTTTAGAACTCTTACATTTATAATACTACAGAAAACCTTTCCCAGGTTACTGTTCACACAAATGCCTCTAATTGTTAGAGTCAAATTCTTAAAGATTGGGGTTATGAGTCCTTGATTCCAGATGTCAGGGAAATAACCTACACTCAGGATCAAATTAAACAGTTTTAATATAGCAAATTGAAATGTTGCACGAGTGAGTTTGAGCATCTCATTTAGGATGCCATCAGGTCCGCATGCCTTTTTACATTTGAGAGCCTGGAGTTTCTTATAAAGCTCCTGGTCAGTAACTGGGGAGTCCAAAGGATTTTGATTGTCCTTTTATAGCTTTTCTAATCCATTCAATTTCTGCATTTGTGTCAATTTGAATGCTGTTGTATTGGTTGTTGCTGTTGTTTTAAAATGGGTTGTCCATATGTCACCATTTTGTATCGCTAATTCCTCGTTTAGATTTTTTAGTTTTTTCCAATTTTGTCAGAAGTTGTTTGTAACGGTCGTCATATGAAGAAGGTGTGGACCAAAGCGCAGCTGGTACGTGTTCATGATTTTTATTAAACTGAACGCTAGAACACAAAACAACAACGTGAATAAAGGAAACAGTTCTGCCTGGTGCAGACACAAAAACAGAAAACAACTACCCACAAAAACCCTGTAGGGAAAAGCTACCTAAGTATGGTTCTCATTCAGAGACAATGATAGACAGCTGTCCATGATTGAGAACCATACCCGGCCAAAACAAAGAAATACAAACACATAGAAAAAGAACATAGAATGCCCACCGAAATCACACCCTGACCAACCCAAAAAATAGAGACATTAAAAGCTCTCTACGGGCAGGGCATGACATTGTTTGTGTTTATGGATTCCTCAATTAGTGTCAGCTGCTTGCTGTTGTACTGTGCTTTTTTGGTTCTGAGTGTACGTTTATAGAGTTTTATAGTCTCACAGTAATGGTTGGATAATGTTCTAAGTTTTTTCCTTATAATTTTACAATCTGCATCAAACCACTCTCTCTCTCTCACTCTCTCTCTCACTCTCTCAGGCTCTCTCTCTCACTCTCTCAGGCTCTCTCTCTCACTTTCTCACTCTCACACTCTCACTCTCACGCTCTCTCTCTCACTCTCTCATGCTCTCTCATGCTCTCACACTCTCCCTCACTCTCACTCTCTCTCACTCTCACTCTCTCATGCGCTCTCACTCTCTCATGCGCTCTCTCTCACTTTCTCGTTCTCACACTCTCACTCTCACGCTCTCTCACTCACTCTCTCATGTTCTCACTCTCTCTCACGCTCTCCCTCACTCTCACTCACTCTCACTCTCTCTCTCTCACTCTCACTCTCTCTCTCTCTCTCTCTCTCTCTCTCTCTCTCTCTCTCACTCTCACTCTCTCTCTTACTCGCTCCCCTCCACTTCATTTGGAGGGTCATGTGTAGTTGTGTTGTGATCAATACATCTATGTCACTTAAAGGGGAATTTGATTCCAATAGAATGACACTGAGCGTTGTGTATTTCGCTTCACTGCATCTCCTAATGTTCTCAACTCCACAGCCAAAGAGCTCAAATAAAACCCCAATCCCCAATCCCCAATCTCCTTCTCTGTGTCCCTGTCTTGCTCTCTGTGTCTCTGTGTCTCTGTCTTGCTCTCTGTGTCCGTGTCTGTGTGTCCCTGTCTTGCTCTCAGTGTCTGTATGTCAGTGTCTCTGTGTCCCTGTCTTGCTCTCTGTGTCTGTGTCACTGTCTTGCTCTCTGCGTCTCTGTGTCCCTGTCTTGCTCTTTGTGTCCCTGTCTTGCTCTCTGTGTCTCTGTGTCCCTGTCTTGCTCTCTGTGTCTCTGTGTCTCTGTTTTGCTCTCTGTGTCTGTGTCTCTGTCTTGCTCTCTGTGTCTCTGTGTCTCTGTCTTGCTCTCTGTGTCTGTGTCTGTGTGTCCCTGTCTTGCTCTCAGTGTCTGTGTGTCAGTGTCTCTGTGTCCCTGTCTTGCTCTCTGTGTCTGTGTCTCTGTGTCCCTGTCTTGCTCTCTGTGTCTGTGGCCCTGTCTTGCTCTCTGTGTCTTTGTGTCCCTGTCTTGCTCTCTGTGTCCCTGTCTTGCTCTCTGTGTCTCTGTGTCCCTGTCTTGCTCTCTGTGTCTCTGTGTCCCTGTCTTGCTCTCTGTGTCCCTGTCTTGCTCTCTGTGTCTCCGTGTCCCTGTTTTGCTCTCTGTGTCTGTGTCTCTGTCTTGCTCTCTGTGTCTCTGTGTCCCTGTATTGCTCTCTGTGTCTGTGTCTCTGTGTCCCCTGTCTGCCCTGTGTGACGTTGTGTCGGCCCCTGTGTGACTTTTCTAAATGGCCTGTTATAATCACCACTCTGCTATAGACTGTAATGGAATGTGACGATTAGCTCCCTCGACGCCACGCTAATGGGCCTGACTTTCTGTCGCCACCCGGGAGCAGTGCATTGTGGGATAGCCTAAATGAGGGTGGCGTGTGACAGAGGGGTGCAGGGGTGTGTGAATGGGTGTAAAGTGTACCTCTCCTCCTCTCTCAGGAAGACAGGCAGTTAGAGGGACAGTTATGGAAACGTCAAATATCTCCTTCTAAATGTCATCTCCCTCCATTGGCCTGTGGGACTGGGCCTAATAACTGACTGAGAGAAAGAGACCTAGAAGATGTGTCCAGAGAGAAATATCGGCCTCAGGGGTGCAGCACTCACACACTGAAACCATGGTCCTAACCCCCCCCCCCCCCCCCCCCCCCCGATGTAGAGGGCTGCATTCCCTCAGGATAGCTTGTAATGTATACATTAGTCTACCTATTGTATTAAAAGCACCTCTTTGTCACATTATTCACACACTCCTACTTCTCTTCTCCTAGTTGGGCAAGTATGCCTAAAGTACCCGCCCACAGGAGCGGGCAGGTGCGGTATGAAAAGCTGTGGGTGCGGGTGGGAGCGGGCAGGTGCGGTATGAAAAGCTGTGGGTGCAGGTGGGAGCGGGCAGGTGCGGTATGAAAAGCTGTGGGTGCAGGTGGGAGCGGGCAGGTGCGGTATGAAAAGCTGTGGGCGCAGGTGGGAGCGGGCAGGTGCGGTATGAAAAGCTGTGGGTGCAGGTGGGAGCGGGCAGGTGCGGTATGAAAAGCTGTGGGTGCAGGTGGGAGCGGGCAGGTGCGGTATGAAAAGCTGTGGGTGCAGGTGGGAGCGGACAGGTGCGGTATGAAAAGCTGTGGGTGCGGGTGGGAGCGGGCAGGTGAGGTATGAAAAGCTGTGGGTGCGGGTGGGAGCGGGCAGGTGAGGTATGAAAAGCTGTGGGAGTGGGCAGGTGCGGTCTGAAAAGCTGTGGGAGTGGGTAGGTGCGGTATGAAAAGCTGTGGGTGCAGGTGGGAGCGGGCAGGTGCGGTATGAAAAGCTGTGGGAGTGGGCAGGTGCGTTCTGAAAAGCTGTGGGACCAGGTGGGAGCGGGCAGGTGCGGTCTGAAAAGCTGTGGGACCAGGTGGGAGCGGGCAGGTGCGGTCTGAAAAGCTGTGGGTGCAGGTGGGAGCGGGCAGGTGCGGTATGAAAAGCTGTGGGACCAGGTGGGAGCGGGCAGGTGCGGTATGAAAAGCTGTGGGACCAGGTGGGAGCGGGCAGGTGCGGTATGAAAAGCTGTGGGTGCAGGTGGGAGCGGGCAGGTGCGGTATGAAAAGCTGTGGGTGCAGGTGGGAGCGGGCAGGTGCGGTCTGAAAAGCTGTGGGAGTGGGCAGGTGCGGTATGAAAAGCTGTGGGACCAGGTGGGAGCGGGCAGGTGCGGTATGAAAAGCTGTGGGTGCAGGTGGGAGCGGGCAGGTGCGGTATGAAAAGCTGTGGGTGCAGGTGGGAGCGGGCAGGTGCGGTATGAAAAGCTGTGGGTGCAGGTGGGAGCGGGCAGGTGCGGTATGAAAAGCTGTGGGACCAGGTGGGAGCGGGCAGGTGCGGTCTGAAAAGCTGTGGGACCAGGTGGGAGCGGGCAGGTGCGGTCTGAAAAGCTGTGGGAGTGGGTAGGTGCGGTCTGAAAAGCTGTGGGAGTGGGTAGGTGCAGTATGAAAAGCTGAGGGTGCGGGTGGGAGCGGGCAGGTGCGGTATGAAAAGCTGTGGGTGTGGGTGGGTGCGGTCTGAAAAGCTGTGGGAGTGGGTAGGTGCGGTCTGAAAAGCTGTGGGAGTGGGTAGGTGTGGTCTGAAAAGCTGTGGGAGTAGGTAGGTGCGGTATGAAAAGCTGTGGGAGTGGGTAGGTGCGGTCTGAAAAGCTGTGGGAGTGGGTAGGTGCGGTCTGAAAAGCTGTGGGAGTGGGTAGGTGCGGTCTGAAAAGCTGTGGGAGTGGGTAGGTGCGGTCTGAAAAGCTGTGGGAGTAGGTAGGTGCGGTATGAAAAGCTGTGGGAGTGGGTAGGTGCGGTATGAAAATCTGTGGGAGTGGGTAGGTGCGGTATGAAAAGCTGTGGGAGTGGGTGGGAGCGGGCAGGTGCGGTATGAAAAGCTGTGGGAGTGGGTGGAAGCGGGATGAAGAAATCAGACCTCTTTCCCCCGATGCAACCATGATATCTAACATCCATCTCCCTTTGGACTGGCCAAACTTTGTATGAATAAAATAAAAAATCCCAAAAGAAAAAACACCAATGACTCTTTAACCAGATATTACTCACACTCTATACATAGATGAACCTTCCTATCAGAGAACCTCCTCTCCTATCGTCTCTTTTCCCCCTCCTCTCTATCCTCCTCTGTCCCTGCTCCCAGCCCGATAGAGTGGTCGTCTAACTTTAATCTTTATTACCTGCTTTGATTTCCTTGCTAAAGGAGGAAATGCATAATTTACTTCCTTTGAAGTTGCTCCACTATTACTGACAACATGTTACTTTAATCTGAGACCCCAGAACATTAAATATTTAGTCATTTACTGAACAGAGGGCCAGGGCCATTTTCTCCTACCTCTTTGACTTTTCCTGTCATACACTGTCAGTGTAGCTAGTAAGAAGCTATTCATTTGGGCTGGAAAAGGGCCTTTTCCAAGCAGAGGTGAGGTCAACCTGTTATTACCTTGTTATTTCACCAGACTGAGAGGGAAGAGCTCTGAAGTCAAGTGCTCCCGTGTAGGTGACTGGAAGGCTAAGTGTCCTACTCTGACTGAAGGAACATGTTAGTGTACTGACTGTAGTGTGAGCATGCGTGCCCTCAAAAGCGAAATGAAAACAATTACCCAGACTCATGTTGTTTCACTCCCCCCTACTCCCCATGTACATCCCTCCTCTCCCTCCTTCCTTCCCTCCTCCACCTTTTGATGAATTACTCTGTGAACATCATATGCTGGCTGAACAGAAACATAATTGCTAGTGTGTGTAATTGTGCATCTGTTTTTGCTAGTGTGTGTGTGTGTGTACATGTGTGCGTTGTGATTTTTCTCACTAAATGCATCCAGCGCCTTTCCAGCTGCTTAGCAGTAGTCTCGATATTACACCATGTATAAGCATCCAGCTCTACTTCAGTATATGTCCTGCATTACAATGCTTCCTCTGTAGCCTGATCCCAGACATGTTACTTAATTGTCAAGCCAATTCCATAAGGAGTTGGCAAGAGAGCAGAAACAGACTGGCACCCAGGCTACTTCCTCTGTACCCATCCAGACAGTTTATATTAGCCCCCCCCTGAATAGATAGTAGAAAATTCAGACTGGCTTTATTAACAATTGATGTGGCTGGAGTGGAGAACGACAGAGGCACAGCTAAGATGAAGTGTGTGTGTGTGTGTGTGTGTGTGTGTGTGTGTGTGTGTGTGTGTGTGTATGCACGTGCGTCCCAGTCGTCCAATCCATCCCTCTCTATAGAACCCTGTCCGAGGGAGCAGGTACAGTACATTTTCAGACATTTTCTGAAACTGTTCTAACACACACACACACACACACACAGAAACAAACACACGCACAGAAACACATGCTGACACTTTTTCCCAAACACTTAAACACACTCTAGAAATGACCCTTCATTCACATAGAAGTAATGTATCCAAGATCTATGTTCTTCCTCTCTTCTCTACCTTTCACATCAACTTGACACATTATCCGGTCATTTTTCAGTCTCAAGTCTTCTCTTTCCTCCTTTCAGCACAGTACTAGACTGTGTCATTAATAAGGCTGTGGATGTATCCATCACTGGGCATGGCAAGGCTTTTGTGTGTGTGTGTGTGTGTGTGTGTGTGTACACCCCTCGGCAGGATATTTTTCTCCTCTCAATACTGTATCGATTTCCTATATGACTTCATCAGACTACTACTAATACTTGCTCGGCCCCAGCTGGTATGCACATCACACACACACACCACGCCCTTGTTTCCTCCCAGCAACCTGTGGAACTAGTCTGTCTACCACTGAAAAGTGTCTTTCAACTGAATGGTGTAAAATCCTCTGTTTTTGATCCTTTCCACGGTGGACATGAACCTAATGAATATTTACTCATTAAAACACATCAGTCATCAACACTGTCATCATTTCAATAAGCATTTCTCTACGGCTGGCCATGCTTTCCACCTGGCTACCCCAACCCCGGCCAACAGCTCTGCACCCCCCGCAGCAACTGGTCCAAGCCCTCCCTCCCCACTTCTCCTGCACCCAAATCCAGACAGCTGATGTTCTGGTAGATTTGCAGAATCTGGATCCCTACAAATCAGCTGGGCTAGACAATCTGGACCCTCTCTTCCTAAAACTATCTGTCGCCATTGTTGCAACCCCTATTACTAGTCTGTTCAACCTCTCTTTTGTATCGTCTGAGATTCCTAAAGATTGGAAAGTGGCAGCGGTCATCCCCTTCTTCAAAGGGGGAGACACTCTAGACCCAAACTGTTACAGGCCTATATCCATCCTGCCCTGCCTTTCTAAAGTCTCCGAAAGCCAAGTGAACAAACAGATCACCGACCATTTCGAATCCGACCGTACCTTCTCCGCTATGCAATCTAGTTTCCGAGCTGGTCATGGGTGCACCTCAGCCACGCTCAAGGTCCTAAATGATATCATAGCTGCAATCGATAAAAGACAAAACTGTGCAGTCTTCTTCATCGACCTGGCCAAGGCTTTCGACTCTGTCAATCACCGTATCCTTATCGGCAGACTCAACAGCCTTGGTTTCTCTAATGACTGCCTCGCCTGGTTAACTAACTACTTTTCAGATAGACTTCAGTGAATCAAATCAAAGGGCCTGTTGTCCGGACCTCTAGCAATCTCTATGGGGGTGCCACAGGGTTCAATTCTCGGGCCGACTCTATTCTGTGTATATATCAATGATGTCGCTCTTGCTGCTGGCGAGTCTCTGATCCACCTCTACGCAGACGACACCATTCTGTATATATCTGGCCCTTCTTTGAACACTGTGTTAACAAACCTCCAGACAAGCTTCAATGCCAAACAACAGTCCTTCCGTGGCCTCCAACTGCTCTTAAATATTAGTAAAACGAAATGCACGCTCTCCAATTGATCACTGCACCCTTCCGCCCTACTAGCATCACAACTCTAGACAGAGGTCGACCGATTATGATTTTTCAACTCCGATGCCGATTATTGGAGGAACAAAAAAGTCTGTATTTGTAATAATGACAATTACAACAATACTGAATGAACACTTATTTTAACTTAATATAATATATCAATAAAATCAATTTGGTTTAAATAATGCAAAAACAAAGTGTTGGAGAAGAAAGTAAAAGTGCAAATGGGCCAAGTAAGAAAGCTAACGTTTAAGTTCCTTGCTCAGAACATAAGAACATATGAAAGCTGGTGGTTCTTTTTAACATGAGTCTTCAATATTCCCAGGTAAGAAGTTTTAGGTTGTAGTTATTATAGGAATATTTCTCTCTATACCATTTGTATTTCATTAACCTTTGACTATTGGATGTTCTTATAGGCACTTTAGTATTGCCAGTGTAACAGTATAGCTTCCGTCCCTCTTGCAGAGCAAGGGGAACAACCACTCCAAGTCTCAGAGCGAGTGGCGTTTGAAACGCTATTAACGCGCACCCCGCTAACTAGCTAGCCATTTCACATCGGTTACACCAGCCTAATCTCGGGAGTTGAAGTCATAAACAGCGCAATGCTTGAAGCATTGGGAAGAGCTGCTGGCAAAACACACGAAAGTGCTGTTTGAATGAATGCTTACGAGCCTGCTGCTGCCGACCACCGCTCAGTCAGACTGCTCTATCAAATCATAGACTTAATTATAACATAATAACATACAGAAATACGAGCCTTTGGTCATTAATATGGTCGAAACCGGAAACTATCATCTCAAAAACAAGATGTTGCACAACTTTCAATGTTATGTCATAATTACCTAAAATTCTGGCAAATTAGGCGGCCCACACTGTTGCATATACACTGACTCTGCGTGCAATGAACGCAAGAGAAGGGACACAATTTCACCTGGTTAATATTGCCTGCTAACCTGGATTTCTTTTAGCTAAATATGCAGGCTTAAAAATATATACTTCAGTGTATTGATTTTAAGAAAGGCATTGATGTTTATGGTTAGGTACACATTGGAGCAACGACAGTCCTTTTTCACGAATACGCACCGCATCGATTATATGCAACGCAGGACACGCTAGATAAACTAGTAATATCATCAACCATGTGTAGTTAACTAGTGATTATGATTGATTGATTGTTTTTTATAAGATACGTTTAATGCTAGCTAGCAACATACCTTGGCTTACTGCATCCGTGTAACAGGCAAGCTCCTCGTGGAGTGCAATGTAATCAGGTGGTTAAGATCGTTGGACTAGTTAACTGTAAGGTTGCAAGATTGAATCCCTGAGCTGATGAGGTAAAAATCTGTCGTTCTGCCCCTGAACAAGGCAGTTAACCCACCGTTCCTAGGCCATAATTGAAAATAAGAATGTTTTCTTAACTGACTTGTTAAATAAAAATTAAATAAAGGTGTTTTTATGAAAACTTGAAATCGGCCCTAATTAATCGCCATTCCGATTAATCGGTCGACCTCTACTCTGGACGGTAAAACTGACTATCCTACCGATCCTTGACTTTGGCGATGTCATTTACTAGCCTCCAACACTACTCAGCTAATTGAATGCAGTCTATCACAGTGCCATCCATTTTGTCACCAAAGCCCCATATACTACCCAACACTGCGACCTGTATGCTCTCGTTGGCTGGTCCTCACTACAAGTCATCTATAATTCTTTGCTAGGTATAGGTCCGCCTTATCTCAGCTTACTGGTCACCATAGCAACACCCACCCGTAGCACGCACTCCAGCAGGTATATTTCACTGGTCATCCCCAAATCCAACACCTACTTTGGCCTCCTTTCCTTCCAGTTCTCTGCTGCCAATGACTGGAACGAATTGCAAAAATCACTGAAGTTGGAGACTTATATCTCCCTCACTAACTTTAAGCATCAGCTATCTGAGCAGCTTACCAATCGCTACAGCTGTACACAGCCCATCTGTAAATAGCCCATCCAATCTATCTACCTCATCCCCATATTTGTTTTTGTTTTGCTGCTCTTTTGCACACCAGTATTTCTACTTACTCATCATCATCTGCACATCTATCACTCCAGTGTTTAGTTGCTAAATTGTAATTACTTCGCCACTATGGCCTATTTATTGCCTTACCTCCCTAACCTTACTACATTTGCACACACTGTATATAGACTTTTCTATTGTTTTATTGACTGTACGTTTGTTTACTCCATGTGTAACTCTGTGTTGTTGTTTGTGTCGCACTGCTTTGCTATATCTTGGCCAGGTCGCAGTTGTAAATGAGAACTTGTTCTCAACTGGCCTACCTGGTTAAGTAAAGGTGAAATAAAAATAAATGAAAAATAACAGTCAGTAACCTGGGTAGATACTATACAGACAGACACAGAGGCGATGGCAACTACAGGCAGTAGTGAGGGTTCTCTCTGCCAGACTGTCTGTCTGTCTGTCTGTCTGTCTGAGAGAGCAGCTCAGCCCATCTATTAACCTACAGAACATAGGCTTGTAATACACCTGTAATGCGCCCGTAATCCGCACGTAATGCGCCCGTAATATGCCTGTAATGCTCTATGGCTGGAGTATGGAAATAAAGCTATACAGAGGCAGGGAACCAATAATGTATTTACACTGTAGCTGAGCACACACTGATAATATAGTATAATACACACTGATAACGTATTATAATACACACTGATAATACAGTATAATACACAATGATAACGTAGTATAATACACACTAATAATGTAGTATAATACACACTGATAACATATTATAATACACACTGATAATACAGTATAATACACAATGATAACGTAGTATAATACACACTGATAACGTAGTATAATACACAATGATAACGTAGTATAATACACACTGATAACATAGTATAATACACACCGATAATGTAGTATAATACACACTGATAACGTAGTATAATACACACTGATAACATAGTATAATACACACTGATAACGTAGTATAATACACACTGAGAATGTAGTATAATACACACTGATAGCGTAGTATAATACACACTGATAACGTAGTATAATACACACTGATAACGTAGTATAATACACACTGATAATACACTGATAATACAGTATATAATACACACTGATAACGTAGTATAATACACACTGATAATGTAGTATAATACACACTGATAATACAGTATAATACACACTGATAATGCAGTATAATACACACTGATCCATATCAGGAGAACATTATGAGCAGAGGATACAGCTGTAGAAAATACTCCTCTCTCCTTCTCTGTGTGTGTGCGTGTATTTGTGCGTGCGTGTGTGTGTTTGCGCATTTGTGTGTGCATGTGTGTGGACGTGTGGTCCCCACAAGAATGATAAACAAACCATTTTTGGACCAACTGGGGACATTTTGTTTGTCCCCACAAGGACAAATGCTATTTCTAGGGGGTTTAGGTTTAAGGTTAGAATTAGTGTTAGGGTTAGAAGTAGGATTAAGAGGGTTAAGAGCTAGGGTTAGGTTTAGGGTTAGGAGCTAGGTTTAGGGTTAAGAGCTATGGTTAGGTTTAGGGTTAAGAGCTAGGGTTAGGTTTAGGGTTAGGAGCTAGAGTTAGGTTTAGGGTTAGGAGCTAGGTTTAGGGTTAAGATTTAGGGTTAGGTTTAGGTTTAGGAGCTAGGGTTAGGTTTAGGGTTAGGAGCTAGGGTTAGGGTTAAGAGCTAGGGTTAGGTTTAGGGTTAGGAGCTAGAGTTAGGTTTAGGGTTAGGAGCTAGGGTTAGGTTTAGGTTTAGGGTTAGGAGCTAGAGTTAGGTTTAGGGTTAAGGGTTGGGTTTAGGTGCTAGGGTTAGGGTTAAGGTTAGGTTATTTGGGTTAAGGTTAGGGTAAGGGTTAGAGGTTTAGAGGATAGGAAAAATATGATTTTGTCTTAATTGTGTGTCCCCACAAGGTTAGTTTTACAATAATGTGTGTGCGTGGGTGTGTGTCATCTAAGTGAGATAATCCTGTTTTCTGGATGAATTAGCCTTTTTATCCCGAGGGCAAAGATTACGAATGAAGATATTATACAAACAACAACTCCCCCATCTCCACTCCTCACCCTCTCCTCTCCCCCTTCGCCACCCCCTCCCTCCTTCACAGAGGGTTTCTCTTTCAGCTAGAGGCTGGTAAACATCAGGAGAAAGCGTGGTCAGTTGGGACACCAGGGCCTGATACATTCTGGGTGAAGACGGTTTTTTTTCTGGATGTAAACTGTCCTGGGATCAGTCTAGCTGTAGCTGTAGTCATGAAAGCCAACCAGCGAAACATATTCTAGAACAGTCTTGTGTTGTCTGTAGTCAGCTTTAGAGCAGAGCATTAGAGAACAGAGTTAGAAGAGAGCTTTACAGATTACCCATGCCGCCTTCATCTGACTCCTCACATAGTCAGATAGGATTGGGAGCCCAGTAAAGAGAGATGGTTAAGTTAAAAAAGACTCCGAGATCAGTTATGAATATGAATCACGTTATTAGCGTGTGGAGGCTGGTGTCATGTTTGATTAGGCCTGCTCTGAGGAACAAAGAGACACGAGGAGACGACTCTGTGCCCCTGTCCTAAACGCTTGTTCCAATGACAGGCCGAGGGGAAAGGTGTGTATAGGAATGATGTAAATGCTTGTTGTAATATTTCTCATATCTGTCCGTGTGTAGTTTTGTGTTAGAGTCCAGTCACAGGTTAAAGAGGATGACAGAGCGTAGGTCACCTCTACAGGCAGATCCATCCTCACAAAAAAGCACACACACACACACGCGCACACACACACACACACACACACACACACACACACACACACACGCTTCATCTCCATCATATCAGCCCATCAACGCAGGAACTGAAATCTACCCAATGATGTCTGACAGGGACACATAAAGAGACGTTATCCAGATCAAACACTATCTACAGTCAAATCCTGTTCACTACACGCATGGCCTCGCACATGACATGACAACATTAAACATGTTTACGCTACTGTTGTCACACACACACATACACACACACACACACACACACATGCAGAGATGAAGAGAGTCAAAGTCAACATAGACATGACGTTGGCCTCTGGGTATAGCAAGCCCATCCCCCTCTCCCTGCCTCCCCTTTGCCTCCTTCAACTAGGTTGCTGTGGTCAGAGAGACATCGTAAATTCCTGAGAATCTCCTCATGGACACACAGTATAGAGAGAGTAGGTTTTCATGGAGAACAAAGGAAATCCTTCAGCCTCACAGAACTTGAGGTACGAACAAATTTCATGTTCCGGAGAAAGTATAAAAGATCGGTGAAGAATCCAGCTACGAACTGGTCCGTTTGTCACAACTTGGGGAAGCTCATGGGAGACGGTGTGGCCACATTACCATAACGCTGTTTATATAATAAAATAAAATAAAATGTATTTATATAGCCCTTCGTACATCAGCTGATATCTCAAAGTGCTGTACAGAAACCCAGCCTAAAACCCCAAACAAATCAAATCAAATTGTATTTGTCACATACACATGGTTAGCAGATGTTAATGCGAGTGTAGCGAAATGCTTGTGCTTCTAGTTCCGACAATGCAGTAATAACCAACAAGTAATCTAACTAACAATTCCAAAACTACTGTCTTATACACAGTGTAAGGGGATAAAGAATATGTACATAAGGATAAATTAATGAGTGATGGTACAGAGCAGCATAGGCAGGATACAGTAGATGGTATCGAGTACAGTATATACATGAGGTGAGTATGTAAACAAAGTGGCATAGTTAAAGTGGCTAGTGATACATGTATTACATAAGGATGCAGTCGATGATATAGAGTACAGTATATACGTATACATATGAGATGAATAATGTAGGGTAAGTAGCATTATATAAGGTAGCATTGTTTAAAGTGGCTAGTGATATATTTACATCATTTCCCATCAATTCCCATTATTAAAGTGGCTGGAGTTGAGTCAGTGTCAGTGTCAGTGTGTTGGCAGCAGCCACTCAATGTTAGTGGTGGCTGTTTAACAGTCTGATGGCCTTGAGATAGAAGCTGTTTTTCAGTCTCTCGGTCCCAGCTTTGATGCACCTGTACTGACCTCGCCTTCTGGATGATAGCGGGGTGAACAGGCAGTGGCTCGGGTGGTTGTTGTCCTTGATTATCTTTATGGCCTTCCTGTGACATCGGGTGGTGTAGGTGTCCTGGAGGGCAGGTAGTTTGCCCCCGGTGATGCGTTGTGCAGACCTCACTACCCTCTGGAGAGCCTTACGGTTGTGGGCGGAGCAGTTGCCGTACCAGGCGGTGATACAGCCCGCCAGGATGCTCTCGATTGTGCATCTGTAGAAGTTTGTGAGTGCTTTTGGTGACAAACCGAATTTCTTCAGCCTCCTGAGGTTGAAGAGGCGCTGCTGCGCCTTCTTCACGATGCTGTCTGTGTGAGTGGACCAATTCAGTTTGTCTGTGATGTGTATGCCGAGGAACTTAAAACTTGCTACCCTCTCCACTACTGTTCCATCGATGTGGATAGGGGGGTGTTCCCTCTGCTGTTTCCTGAAGTCCACAATCATCTCCTTAGTTTTGTTGACGTTGAGTGTGAGGTTATTATAAACAGCAAGCAATGCAGGTGTAGAAGCACGGTGGCTAGGAAAAACTCCCTAGAAAGGCCAAAACCTAGGAAGAAACCTAGAGAGGAACCAGGCTATGTGGGGTGGCCAGTCCTCTTCTGGCTGTGCCGGGTGGAGATTATAACAGAACATGGCCAAGATGTTCAAATGTTCATAAATGACCAGCATGGTCCAATAATAATAAGGCAGAACAGTTGAAACTGGAGCAGCAGCACGGCCAAGTGGACTGGGGACAGCAAGGAGTCATCATGTCAGGTAGACCTGAGGCATGGTCCTAGGGCTCAGGTCCTCCGAGAGAGAGAAAGAAAGAGAGAAAGAGAGAATTAGAGAGAGCACACTTAAATTCACACAGGACACCGAATAGGACAGGAGAAGTACTCCAGATATAACAAACTTACCCTAGCCCCCCGACACATAAACTACTGCAGCATAAATACTGGAGGCTGAGACAGGAGGGGTCAGGAGACACTGTGGTCCCATCCGAGGACACCCCCGGACAGTGCCAAACAGGAAGCCTCAGATATGAGGTTTACGTCTAATTGTTGTATAAGATGAATGAGTGAGTATGATATTGTTTGTATAATTGTGTAATATGATTTTGGACTGTTTAATGAAGAAAAATACAATTTCCTTGTGATTTGAACTAAATCAAGGACCGCCCCTGAGCCCAGTTAGGGTCAGACCTCCTGGGACAGGGAAACCCACACTCGGGTTTTCGATCAGCAGACGGAGCTTACCTCAATTACGAGATAGCTAAAGGTTGCAGACCATGTTTTTCTCCATTAGGAGGACAAAGGTAGTAGACCATTGCTGAATCTTTTAACCATACCACGTGATTAAACTCTTAGACTATCGATACCGACAGAATAAGAACAAGTCTTTGATATTAATTACTAGTCTGCAGCTAGGAATTTGGTATCATTGAACGTGAAGAACGACAACCGCCGAAACACCCATTCTATAACGAATGTCACTCTGAACAATCCACTCTAACCACAACCGAGAGAGAGAGGGAGAAATGGACAATTCTACCAAAAGAAACAAACTTTTCACCAGCAATCAAGACGACACGCTGAGTGTAAATATATATATATATTGATTGCAATTGTCCCCGAATGAGTGAGCGTTCATGTGTAAAGGATTAGCATTTCAATTGTTATAATTATTAACTAAACCATGCCGGTTTAGCCCACTAGGGCACATTCTCCTATCATTTCATCTAACCACATTTACCTGGTTTGTTTGTTGATGCATTTCTGTGAATTACTTAGTTAGTAATAAATAAATGATTTAAGACAATTGATGTATGGAAGTTTGGAATGAGACTAACGTCAGGTAAAGTAAATAATTCCTTAATTTGAAGACTAATTGATCAGATAAAATATCTGAAAAGTTATTTTAGGAAATTATTACTTTGTAATCTGAATATTTGTCCTTGGTGCCCTGTCTTCCTAGTTAATTAGTTACGTGATTAATCAGTTGATCGCATAATAACTAATTACAGAGAATCTTTGATAATAACTATCAGTCTTCAGTTAATGATAGTAAAGACATGACAACAGTTCAGCCTGTGATTTTATCCTATAATAATTCAATAGATGAGTTAGCTGACAACGTCAGGAAAACAATACCCGCGCTTCAATTGGGCAGAAGTCTGTGAGTTCTGGATTGCCAGATGGCTGCCAACAATGACAAGAAACTGTCATGTGGGGAATCGTAAGTGACCCGTTCAAGCTAGTTTCATATTTTTCTTGACACCATGTCTTGTTTTGATGTGTTTTGACTGATTTCATGTCAATGCTAATATGGCAAAAAAGCTAGCAACCCAACAACTGCAACAATGTAGTGCTCATTGTACAAATTGATTTATGTTTTCAATAAAAATTGGAGAGGAAATTTTGTAAACATTTTAAGCCAACCCTGAATGTTTTGCACCATGGTTGTGCACGTTTCGGTTTTATTGCTCAACAACCAACCCGTCTACAGAGAGCTTTAGCTTCATGTCTACTTGAAGTGTTTCTTTATTTTCTGCAGACTTGTTTGTTTCCTGCACATGATCACACATACAGGCTGTTTGCCACTTGGATAGATGTTACCACTCAAGAGTGTGTGTGCGCTGCCTGGCAGTGCGAAAGAGGCAGGAAGTGGTGGATATCTCTATGTAAATCCAGCAGTGCCACATCAAAGCAGCCCCTGTGGAAAACTCTCATAATTAGACAGAAACACCTCATCTACATAAAAATGTTAATTCATCTATTGCTTAGCCGGGTCAGGATGAGAAGCAGGCAGTGTGTCTGCCTGCCTGCTTGCCTGCCTGCCTGCCTGCCTGTGTCTAGTCCGCTGTTTCCACCACACTATAGGACACTTGTCATTCAAACAGTGTTTGAGTGTGACTATGTTCATTGCCAGTGAGGTAGTGTTTTGAAGGAAAAGGCCTCTATGATCTATTTAATAGGGGGTTGTGAGATGATGTTCAACTGCCTGAAAGAAATAGACTTTTACACCCATTTAAAAGGGTGAGGGTCTAGGCAGGGGAGATTGACCTGTAAGTGTCTAGGGGTTCACTCTTCAACGAACATAGGGGAACTTGAAGGTCAAGAACCAGCAACATTGAGTCAATTCTGTTTGTAAAGACACATGCGCTCACACACACACACACACACACACACACTCATAACACAAACAGTGGTCGTGTTAGTGGTTGGTTCCAGGGTCATGGTTCCTGTAGACTTCATAACCCCCCCTGCTCATCCTGCCCCATCTAGACTATTCTACAGACTCTTTAACCTGTCCCTGTCCTACTAACATATCCTTCAGCCCAGAGCTATTGTTCTACCCGTATTCCATCTATGGCACAACCACAGACAAGGAGCATGGAGTGTACACAGTGCAAACAATTATTTCACTGCTTCATATTATTAAGATGTGAATTATGAGTATATGTGAATGATATTTAATGAATGCCCTGTTCTCCTAAGCTAACATATAACATGCTAGCAGATGCCCATAGACTTCCAGTCATTGCGCTAACACTAGTTAGCATTGGCTCGCGAAACTACCTCCAACTTAAAATGGTATCCACGAGTTCATCTGACTCTGGGGAAGTAGATACAAAAATAATTGACAAAATCCTAAAGAATCCCTTTAAGATGGTCATACCATGGTTCATTTAGCTATCTCTTTTAGAATGTTGGACCCCTATAGGTATATAAAAATATATATAAATGAATTATGATAAATTTGATAAACTATTGAAGTTGGCCTTTACTGTTATAGCCCATAGAAACACACTGCTTCCCGGGCGCCGATGATGTTGATTAAGGCAGCCCCCCCACACCTCTCTGATTCAGAAGACACATTTAGGTTGAATGCATCCACTGACCCCTTTCCTTTCCATTCATAAATGGCAAAACAGAGAGTCAAAAAGAAATCATAGGGAATAAGATGTCCTATAGCTAAGAGATCTAAGAAAGATCAGGAATGTTTTTTACACATATTTAACATTTTTGGGGGGGTCACAGAACTACTTACTTCTATTACATTTTTCAAACCGATCCCGGGTTACCTTCAGATGAGTCCCGTGACCCTTGTCAGGGTCGTAAAGTAGAACAAAACAGAGAACACTATCAAGTTTGTCAAATTCTCAACTTTCCATACAGTAGCCAAACCGTTCGGACACTACAGATGTTTTGGTGAGAAGATCGATTTCCGGGATGTCTCCTGGTCTGAATTTCAGCACTGTCGCTCGGCCACCTTACACTGCAGATGTTGAAGGCCGACATGGGAGGATGTGCTGGATTGAGACGCAGCCCCTACAGTTTTGATGGGGAGTTTTTTTATTACGTTAAGTAGTCGACTCTAGGGTTTTTTAATTGGGCCTATTTCTGTGCTTGTCGGCCCACCCTCCCTCTCCTACCTCCACCACTCCACTCCACACCTCCCCCCACCCTCCCCCTCCTACCTCCACCACTCTACACCTCCCCCCACCCTCCCCCTCCTACCTCCACCACTCCACACCTCCCCCTCCTACCTCCACCACTCCACACCTCCCCCTCCTACCTCCACCACTCCACACCGAACCCCCACCCTCCCCCTCCTACCTCCACCACTCCACTCCACACCTCCCCCACCCTCCCCCTCCTACCGCCACCACTCCACTCCACACCTCCCCCACCCTCCCCCTCCTACCTCCACCACTCCACACCTCCCCCCACCCTCCTCCGCCTACCTCCACCACTCCACACCTCCCCCTCCTACCTCCACCACTCCACACCTCCCCCCACCCTCCTCCGCCTACCTCCACCACTCCATACCTCCCCCTCCTACCTCCACCACTCCACACCTCCCCCCACCCTCCCCTCCTACCTCCACCACTCCACACCTCCCCCCACCCTCCCCCTCCTACCTCCACCACTCCACACCTCCCCCACCCTCCCCCTCCTACCTCCACCACTCCACACCTCCCCCCACCCTCCCCCTTCTACCTCCACCACTCCATTCCACACCTCCCCCACCCTCCCCCTCCTACCTCCACCACTCCACACCTCCCCCCACCCTCCCCCTCCTACCTCCACCACTCCACTCCACAACTCCCCCCATCCTCCCCCTCCTACCTCCACCACTCCACTCCACACCTCCCCCTCCTACTTCCACCACTCCACTCCACACCTCCCCGCACCCCCCTCCTCCTTTCTCCACCACTCCACTCCACACCTCCCCCCACCCTCCCCCTCCTACCTCCACCACTCCACTCCACACCTCCCCGCACCCCCCTCCTCCTTTCTCCACCACTCCACTCCACACCTCCCCCCACCCTCCCCCTCCTACCTCCACCACTCCACTCCACACCTCCCCGCACCCCCCTCCTCCTTTCTCCACCACTCCACTCCACACCTCCCCCGCTCACACACACACTGCTTTACGCTCACACACACACTGCTTTACACTCACACACACTGCTTTACGCTCACACACACACACTGCTTTACACTCACACACACTGCTTTATGCTCACACACACACACTGCTTTACACTCACACACACACTGCTTTACGCTCACACACACACTGCTTTACGCTCACACACACACTGCTTTACGCTCACACACACACTGCTTTACGCTCACACACACACTGCTTTACGCTCACACACACACTACTTTACGCTCACACACACACTGCTTTACACTCACACACACTGCTTTACGCTCACACACACACACTGCTTTACACTCACACACACTGCTTTATGCTCACACACACACACTGCTTTACACTCACACACACACTGCTTTACGCTCACACACACACTGCTTTACGCTCACACACACACTGCTTTACGCTCACACACACACACTGCTTTACGCTCACACACACACTGCTTTACGCTCACACACACACTGCTTTACGCTCACACACACTGCTTTACACTCACACACACACTGCTTTACGCTCACACCCACACTGCTTTACGCTCACACACACACTGCTTTACACTCACACACACTGCTTTACGCTCACACACACACTGCTTTACACTCACACACACTGCTTTACACTCACACACACTGCTTTACACTCACACACACTGCTTTACACTCACACACACTGATTTACGCTCACACACACACTGCTTTACGCTCACACACACACTGCTTTACGCTCACACACACACTGCTTTACGCTCACACACACACACTGCTTTACACTCACACACACTGCTTTACGCTCACACACACACACACACTGCTTTACACTCACACACACACTGCTTTACGCTCACACACACACACTGCTTTACACTCACACACACACACACTGCTTTACGCTCACACACACACACTGCTTTACACTCACACACACTGCTTTACGCTCACACACACACTGCTTTACGATCACACACACACACTGCTTTACGCTCACACACACACTGCTTTACGCTCACACACACACACTGCTTTACGCTCACACACACACTGCTTTACACTCACACACACTGCTTTACGCTCACACACACTGCTTTACGCTCACACACTGCTTTACACTCACACACACTGCTTTACGCTCACACACACTGCTTTACGCTCACACACACACTGCTTTACACTCACACACACTGCTTTACGCTCACACACACTGCTTTACACTCACACACACTGCTTTACACACACACACACTGCTTTACACTCACACACACTGCTTTACACTCACACACACTGCTTTACGCTCACACACACTGCTTTACGCTCTCACACACACTGCTTTACGCTCACACACACACTGCTTTACGCTCACACACACTGCTTTACGCTCACACACACTGCTTTACGCTCACACACACACACACTGCTTTACACTCACACACACACTGCTTTACGCTCACACACACTGCTTTACGCTCACACACACACTGCTTTACGCTCACACACACACTGCTTTACGCTCACACACACACTGCTTTACGCTCACACACACTGCTTTACACTCACACACACACACTGCTTTACACTCACACACACTGCTTCACGCTCACACACACTCCTTTACACTCACACACACTCCTTTACGCTCACACACACTGCTTCACGCTCACACACACTGCTTCACGCTCTGACCTGCACTGCTCTGCTCTGACCTGTACTGCTCTGCTCTGCTCTGTTCTGCTCTGCTCTGCTCTGCTCTGCTCTGACCTGTACTGCTCTGCTCTGCTCTGCTCTGCTCTGACCTGCTCTGCTCTGACCTTTACTGCTCTGCTCTGCTCTGCTCTGACCTGCTCTGCTCTGACCTGTACTGCTCTGCTCTGCTCTGCTCTGCTCTGACCTGCACTGCTTTGCTCTGCTCTGCTCTGCTCTGCTCTGACCTGTACTGCTCTGACCCGCACTGCTCTGCTCTGCTCTGCTCTTCTCTGCTCTGACCTGCACTGCTCTGCTCTGACCTGCTCTGCTCTGCTCTGACCTGCACTGCTCTGCTTTGCTCTGCTCTGCTCTGCTCAGACCTGCACTGCTCTGCTCTGCTCTGACCTGCACTGCTCTGCCCTGCTCTGCTCTGTTCTGTTCTGTTCTGACCTGCTCTGCTCTGACCTGACCTGACCTGACCTGCTCTGCTCTGACCTGCACTTCTCTGACCTGCACTGCTCTGCTCTGCTCTGACCTGCTCTGCTCTGCTCTGCTCTGCCCTGACCTGTTCTTACCGGCTCTGCCCTGTTCTGCTCTGACCTGCCCTGCTCTGACCTCCTCTGACCTGCTCGGACCTGCTCTGACCTACTCTAACCTGACCCGCTCTGACCTGCTCTGACCTTCTCTGACCTGCTCTGCTCTGACCCGCCCTGCTCTGACCTTCTCTGATCTGCTCTGCTCTGACCTTCTCTGACCTGCTCTACTCCGACCTTCTCTGACCTGCTCTGCTCTGACCTTCTCTGACCTGCTCTGACCTGCTCTAACCTGACCTGCTCTGACCTGCTCTGACCTGCTCTAATCTGACCTGCTCGGACCTGCTCTGACCTGCTCTGTACAAAGCTCATATCACATACACACACACAAACTCTCACGGAAAGGGGCATGTGTTGGTAAGATCAATAAATCTGGCAGATACACACACACGAACACACAGACACATGAATACACACACACACACACACACAAACCCCCTTCCCCCTGTCTTCACCTGTCTGCCGAGATAAACACATGCAGGTCCTGGGTGGCGTGGTAACAAAGACAAATGATGTTGTATGTCATATTTCCTCATGAACATAAAGGAATACAAAGTGAGGGGCAGTCGTGTGTGGAGGGAGTTAGAGGTTAATGTCCCGTATCAGAGGTGGACAATGTCAGGGCTGTATACTGATCAACCTGTGTCCTTCTCTCCTAAAAGGCTGTGTGTGTGTCTCTCCTCCCCGAGGGATAGAGGGTGTGACACAATAAGCTGCCTACTGTCTTATCACTGCTTTACCAACCCCTCACCTCTCTGGAGCAGTGGTCAGAGTGGTCAGAGTGGTGCTGATTGGGGCTATAAGAGGGTTTGGAGAAGACTGCTATCGCCGAGCTGTATGTTCTCTGAATGCTGGTTTATTTTCTATAGAAAGACTAGATATAGACTATGATCAGTGTGGTTTCACTAGAGACTGTGTGATAATGGATGTATGCACACGTGTGTGTGTGTGTGTGTGTGTGTGTGTGTGTGTGTGTGTGTGTGTGTGTGTGTGTGTGTGTGTGTGTGTGTGTGTGTGTGTGTGTGTGTGCACACTACCGTTCAAAAGTTTTGGGTCACTTAGAAATGTTCTTGTTTTTGAAAGAAAAGCAACAACAAAAAATATTCAAATAACATAAAATTGATCAGAAATACAGTGTAGCCATTGTTAATGTTGTAAATGACTATTGTAGCTGGAAACGGCTGATTTGTATATATCTACATAGGCGTACAGAGACCCATTATCAGCAACCATCACTCTGTGTTCCAATGACACATTGTGTTAGCTAATGCAAGTTTATCATTTTAAAAGTCTACCTGATCATTAGAAAACCCTTTTGCAATTATGTTAGCACAGCTGAAAACTGTTGTCCTGATAAAAGAAGCAATAAAACTGGCCTTCTTTAGACTAGTTGAGTATCTGGAGCATCAGCATTTGTGGGTTCAATTACAATCTCAAAATGGCCAGAAATAAATAACTTTCTTCTGAAACTCACCAGTCTATTCTTGTTCTGAGAAATGAAGGCTATTCCATGCGAGAAATTGCCAGGAAACTGAAGATCGCATACAACGCTGTATACTACTCCCTTCACAGAACAGCGCAAACTGTCTCTAACAAGAATAGATAGAGGAGTGGGAGGCCCCGGTGCACAACTGAGCAAGAGGACAAGTCCATTAGAGTGTCTAGTTTGAGAAACACTGGACTACCCACACACTGCACTACCCACACACTGGACTACCCACACACTGCACTACCCACACACTGCACTACTCACACACTGCACTACCCACACACTGCCCTACCCGCACACTGGACTACCCGCACACTAGACTACACACACACTCACAAATACTAACACTCCTGCACATCAACTCGGTACTGGTACTCCCATGTTATTTTTAACTGGTTATTGATATTCGTTATTCATTGTGTTTTTATTCCTTGTGTCACTATTTCTATTTGGATCTTTTTTGTCTTTTTTTATCTTCAACTCTGCATTGTTGGAAAAGTGTTAGTCTTCTCCTGTTGTTAGTCTTCTCCTGTTGTTAGTCTTCTCCTGTTGTTAGTCTTCTCCTGTTGTTAGTCTTCTCCTGTTGTTAGTCTTCTCTTGTTATTAGTCTTCTCCTGTTGTTAGTCTTCTCCTGTTATTAGTCTTCTCCTGTTGTTAGTCTTCTCCTGTTGTTAGTCTTCTCCTGTTGTTAGTCTTCTCCTGTTGTTAGTCTTCTCTTGTTGTTAGTCTTCTCCTGTTGTTAGTCTTCTCCTGTTGTTAGTCTTCTCCTGTTGTTAGTCTTCTCCTGTTGTTAGTCTTCTCCTGTTGTTAGCCTTCTCCTGCTGTTTACAGAGCATGTAACAAGTAACATTTTATTTGATTTTAAGCACACACACACACACACACACACACATACACACACACACTGTCTTGAGTGACTTATCCCTTTGTCCATGGAGGAGGAGCTGCTCTCTTTTAACACAATGATGACACCATATCTGTTTCAACATATGTAGCATGATCTTGTTAACTTTATAGTTTCATCAGCTTTGTATTTCTTATTTTACTCCGATTACGTTTCAATATGCACTGAGTGTACAAAACATTAGGAACACCGTCATAATATTGAGTTGCACCCCCTTTAAATCAAAATCAAATCAAATCAAATGTATTTATATAGCCCTTCGTACATCAGCTGATATCTCAAAGTGCTGTACAGAAACCCAGCAGGTGTTGAAGCACGTTGGCTAGAAAAAACTCCCTAGAAAGGCCAAAACCTAGGAAGAAACCTAGAGAGGAACCAGGCTATGAGGGGTGGCCAGTCCTCTTTTGTCTGTGCCGGGTGGAGATTATGTCAGAACATGGCCAAAATGTTCATAAATGACCAGCATGGTCAAATAATAGGTCTGGGACAGGTAGCACGTCTGGTGAACAGGTCAGGATTCCATAGCCGCAGGCAGAACAGTTGAAACTGGAGCAGCAGCACGGCCAGGTGGACTGGGGACAGCAAGGAGTCATCATGCCAGGTAGCACTCAGAACAGCCTCAGTTCTCAAGGCTTAAACATCCATCTTTAACTTGTTTCCTCCCCTTCGTCTGCACTGATGACGTCAATAAGGGACCATAGGTTTCTCCTGGATTCACCTGGTCAGTCTATGTCATGGAATATACAGGTTTTCCTAATGTTTTGTGTATATTAGATTTATTTTCTCTCATTAATAAGGCTGTTTGGTTCCACAGCTGTGTGTGTCTGTGTGTGTGTACTGTAAGTTCTACTCAGCGTGATCCCACTGGGTGTGTAGAGCCGCTACTGTAATCTACTGTAAGACACTGATATCTCTGAGAGGACTATGGAATGCTTGCTCAGCACTAACATACACAGCTAAGGCCACAGAGTACAGGCACAGAGATTTGGAAAGGAAGTCACAGAATGGACTCATGCACGTACACACACACACACACACACACACACACACAGACACACACACACACACACACTCTGTGTGTGTGTGTGAGAGAGAAATAGAGACACACACACAAATATGGATACACACACACATTTTCCTCTAAGACAGGGATTTTGGTGGGAAGTGAATGGATAGTTTCAGGTCAAAAGTAGATTCAGGGTGCTGTGTCAGCAGAAACAGCTGTGTGTGTGTGTGTGTGTGTGTAACTGTCTCCTGTGTATCTGTTGTGGTTAAACCTTATTTATCTGAATGCAGGCCCTCTGATAACACTGAAAATGAAAAACATCACATTTGGTTCTCTGTTACGGTGCCTTATTCAGACGGCTTGACTGTTTCCACATTTTGTCATGTCACAGCCTTATTCTAAAATGTATTAAATAGTTTTCCCCTCTCATCAATCTATACATAATACCCCATAATGACAAAGCAAAAACAGGTTGAGACCTTTTTGCTAATTCTAAATAATAATAATAATAATATTCAGACCCTTTACTCAGTACTTTGTTGATGCACCTTTGGCAGCAATTACAGCATTGAGTCTTCTTGCGTATGACGCTATAAGCTTGGCACACCTGTATTTGGGGAGTTTCTCCCATTCTTCTCTGCAGATCCTCTCAATCTCTGTCAGGTTGGATGGGGAGCATCGCTGCACAGCTATTTTCGGGTTCAAGTCGGGGCTCTGGCTAGGCCACTCAAGGACATTTAGAGACTTGTCACGAAGCCCCTCCTGCGTTGTCTTGGCTGTGTGCTAAGGGTCGTTGTCCTGTTGGAAGGTGAACCTTCACACTAGTTTGAGGTCCTGAGTGCTCTGGAGCAGGTTTTCATCAAGGATCTCTCTGTACTTTGCTCCGTTCATCTTTGCCTCGATCCTGACTAGTCTCCCAGTACCTGCCGCTGAAAAACATCCCCACAGCATGATGCTGCCACTATCATGCTTCACCGTAGGGATGGTACCAGGTTTCCTCCAGATGTGATTCTTGGCATTCAGGCCAAAGAGTTAAATCTTGGTTTCATCAGACCAGAGAATCTTGTTTCTCATGGTCTGAGAGTCCTTTATGTGCCTTTTGGCAATTTCCAAGCAGGCTGTCATGTGCCTTTTACTGAGGAGTGGCTTCTGTCTGTTCACTCTACCATAAATACCTGATTGGTGGAGTGCTGCAGAGATGGTTGTCCTTCTGCAAGATTTTCCCAGCTCCGCAGAGCAACTCTGGAGCTCTGTCAGAGTGACCATCGGGTTCTTGGTCACCTCCCTGACCAAGGACCTTCTCCCCCGATTGCTCAGTTTGGCCGGGCGGCCAGCTCTAGGAAGAGTCTTGGTGGTTCCAAACTTCTTCCATTCAAGATTGATGGAGGCCACTGTCTTCTTGGGGACCGTCAATGCTGCAGAAATGTTTTGGTACCCTTCCCCAGATCTGTGCCTTCCTTTCTCAGAGCTCTATGGACAATTCCTTCAACCTCATGGCTTGGTTTTTGCTCTGACATGCACTGTCAACTGTGGGACCTTATATAGACAGGTGTGTTGCCTTTCCAAATCACGTCCAATCAATTGAATTTACAACACGTGGAATCCAATCAAGTTCTAGAAACATCTCAAGGATGATCAATGGAAACAGGATGGAGCTCAGCTCAATATTGAGTCTCATAGCAAAGGGTGTGAATACTTATGTAATAAGGTATTTCTGTTTTTTATTTTTAATACATTTGCAAAAATATCGAAAACCCTGTTTTTTTCTTCATCATTATGGGGTATTCTGTGTAGATTCCTGAGATTTGTATTTACAGTGTTTAATCCATTTTAGAATAAGGCTGTAACGTAACAACGTGCAAAAGGTCAAGGGGTCTGAATACTTTCCGAAGGTACTGTATGTAATACTCTACAGTAAAGAGCATATATAATGCACATTACATGTCACATCTATTAATATGAAATACCTACCAAAATGTACGCCTTAGTCTCTACTGTATGAGAAACATGACGTGAGAAGGCTACCAGTTAGGTAAGGAGTTGTGGTGTAATCATTTGTGTTTGAGTAACCCTGTAAAATCTGGTGTCTGTGTTGTTGGGTTTTATTCAGTATCCCTGTAATATCTGGTGTCTGTGTTGTTGGGTTTTATTCAGTATCCCTGTAATATCTGGTGTCTGTGTTGTTGGGTTTTATTCAGTATCCCTGTAATATCTGGAGTCTGTGTTGTTGGGTTTTATTCAGTATCCCTGTAATATCTGGTGTCTGTGTTGTTGGGTTTTATTCAGTATCCCTGTAATATCTGGTGTCTGTTTCGTTGGGTTTTATTCAGTATCCCTGTAATATCTGGTGTCTGTGTCGTTGAGTTTTATTCAGTATCCCTGTAATATCTGGTGTCTGTGTCGTTGGGTTTTATTCAGTATCCCTGTAATATCTGGTGTCTGTGTCGTTGGGTTTTATTCAGTATCCCTGTAATATCTGGTGTCTGTGTCGTTGGGTTTTATTCAGTATCCCTGTAATATCTGGTGTCTGTGTCGTTGGGTTTTATTCAGTATCCCTGTAATATCTGGTGTCTGTGTCGTTGGGTTTTATTCAGTATCCCTGTAATATCTGGTGTCTGTGTTGTTGGGTTTTATTCAGTATCCCTGTAATATCTGGTGTCTGTGTCGTTGGGTTTTATTCAGTATCCCTGTAATATCTGGTGTCTGTGTCGTTGGGTTTTATTCAGTATCCCTGTAATATCTGGTGTCTGTGTCGTTGGGTTTTATTCAGTATCCCTGTAGTATCTGGTGTCTGTGTCGTTGGGTTTTATTCAGTATCCCTGTAATATCTGGTGTCTGTGTCATTGGGTTTTATTCAGTATCCCTGTAATATCAAACAGGAATATCTATCAACCAACGACGCTGAAGAGATGTTAGTTGAAAGAAGTAAAAATGTTAGAGAATTATCTGTCTCTCTTCTCTCTGTCTTCTCACTCTCTCTCTGTCTCTCTCACTGTCTTCTCTCTCTCTCTGTCTTCTCTCTCTCCGTCTTCTCTCTCTCTCTGTGTACTCTCTCTTCTCTCTCTGTCTTCTCTCTCTCTCTGTCTTCTCTCTCTCTGTCTTCTCTCTGTCTTCTCTCTCTCTGTCTTCTCTCTCTCTGTCTCCCCCCTCTGTCTTCTCTGTCTTCTCTCTCTCTCTCTCTGTCTTCTCTCTCTCTGTCTTCTCTCTCTCTCTGTCTTCTCTCTCTCTCTGTCTCTCTCTCTCTGTCTTCTCTCTCTCTGTCTCCCCCCTGTCTTCTCTTTGTCTTCTCTCTCTCTCTCTGTCTTCTCTCTCTCTGTCTTCTCTCTCTCTGTCTTCTCTCTCTCTCTGTCTTCTCTCTGTCTTCTCTCTCTCTGTCTTCTCTCTCTCTGACTTATCTCTCTCTCTGTCTTCTCTCTCTCTGTCTTCTCTCTCTGTCTTCTCTCTCTGTCTTCTCTCTGTCTTCTCTCTCTGTCTTCCCTCTGTCTTCTCTCTCTCTGTCTTCTCTCTCTGTCTTCTCTCTGTCTTCTCTCTGTCTTCTCTCTCTCTGTCTTCTCTCTCGGTCTTCTCTCTCTCTCTCTCTGTTCTCTCTCTCTCTCTGTCTTCTCTCTCTGTCTTCTCTCTCTCTGTCTTCTCTCTCTCTCTTACAGTGGTGTTTGTTCTTCACTGGTTGCCCTTTTGTTGCGGCATCAGGTCACAAATCTTGCTGCTGTGATGGCACACTGTGGTATTTCACCCAGTAGATATGGGAGTTTATCAAAATTGGATTTGTTTTTGAATTCTTTGTGGGTCTGTGTAATCTGAGGGAAGTACAGTGCCTTGCGAAAGTATTCGGCCCCCTTGAACTTTGCGACCTTTTGCCACATTTCAGGCTTCAAACATAAAGATATAAAACTGTATTTTTTGTGAAGAATCAACAACAAGTGGGACACAATCATGAAGTGGAACGACATTTATTGGATATTTCAAACATTTTTAACAAATCAAAAACTGAAAAATTGGGCGTGCAAAATTATTCAGCACCTTTAATTATGGATGATGCGAATTTTCGCAGCTTTTTGTTAAAAATCGCGCAACATTTCAAAGTCCTGCTACTCATGCCAGGAATATAGTATATGCATATGATAAGTATGTGTGGATAGAAAACACTCTGAAGTTTCTAAAACTGGTTAAATCGGGTCTGTGGCTATAACAGAACGTGTTTAGGAGTAAAAATCCCTGGTAAAACTGTTCACCAAAAACAAAAACAAAATATTCATCCGCCATTCAATCAATTGTTTAAGACGAGAGAAAAATATGCGAACCCCCTGTAAACGCCTACAGCTTCCACACGATGTCACCATTGCTATCAATATCAGAATTTATCCCTGGTTGCAACACAAATAGACCCCTCCCTTCTTCTGACGCACCACAGGATGTTGTGAAACTGAAAAAATGGACGATGTTTTCCAGAGTTGCTGCTATCGAATACAGATCGCCCCGTGATCAATTTGATACATCATTAACGTTTATTAATACCTAAAGTTGGTTTAGAAACGTCGTTTGAAGTGATTTGTAAAAGTTTATAGGCGACTTTTGTAATTTTAAAAAGTGACGTTGCGTCTTGTAAATGGACTTTTTGCAGCATCAGACTGGCCTTCAGCAAATGACATTTTGGGTATACAATGACGGATTTAATCGGGAAAAAGACCCAATTGTGATGTTTATGGGACATATAGGAGTGCCAACAAAGAAGCTCGTCCAAGGTAATGAATGTTTTATATTTTATTTCTGCGTTTTGGGTAGCGCCGGCTACCGCAAAATCTGTTGTTTACGTGTCTTGCTGGTATTTTGGGGGGTGCATGCTATCAGATAATAGCTTCTCATGCTTTCGCCGAAAAGCATTTTACAAATCTGACTTGGTGGCTAGATTCACAACGAGTGTAGCTTTAATTCAGTACCTGGCATGTGTGTTTTAATGAAAGTTTGAGATTTAACGAGTACTAAGTAAAGTACTATAGGTGGCGCTCTGAAAATTCCACTGAGCTATCCCTCTGCAGGGATCACCTCCATAAGAAGTTTTAAGTTAATACTTTGTAGCGCCACCTTTTGCTGCAATTACAGCTATAAGTCGCTTGGGGTATGTCTCTATCAGTTTTGCACATCGAGAGACTGACATTTTTTCCCATTCCTCCTTGCAAAACAGCTCGAGCTCAGTGAGGTTGGATGGAGAGCATTTGTGAACAGCAGTTTTCAGTTCTTTCCACAGATTCTCGATTGGATTCAGGTCTGGACTTTGACTTGGCCATTCTAACATCTGGATATGTTTATTTTTGAACCATTCCATTGTAGATTTTGCTTTATGTTTTGGATCATTGTCTTGTTGGAAGACAAATCTCCGTCCCAGTCTCAGGTCTTTTGCAGACTCCATCAGGTTTTCTTCCAGAATGGTCCTGTATTTGGCTCCATCCATCTTCCCATCAATTTTAACCATCTTCCCTGTCCCTGCTGAAGAAAAGCAGGCCCAAACCATGATGCTGCCACCACCATGTTTGACAGTGGTGATGGTGTGTTCAGGGTGATGAGCTGTGTTGCTTTTACGCCAAACATAACGTTTTGCATTGTTGCCCAAAAGTTCAATTTTGGTTTCATCTGACCAGAGCACCTTCTTCCACATGTTTGGTGTGTCTCCCAGGTGGCTTGTGGCAAACTTTAAACAACACTTTTTATGGATATCTTTAAGAAATGGCTTTCTTCTTGCCACTCTTCCATAAAGGCCAGATTTGTGCAATATACGACTGATTGTTGTCCTATGGACAGAGTCTCCCACCTCAGCTGTAGATCTCTGCAGTTCATCCAGAGTGATCATGGGCCTCTTGGCTGCATCTCTGATCAGTCTTCTCCTTGTATGAGCTGAAAGTTTAGAGGGACGGCCAGGTCTTGGTAGATTTGCAGTGGTCTGATACTCCTTCCATTTCAATATTATCGCTTGCACAGTGCTCCTTGGGATGTTTAAAGCTTGGGAAATATTTTTGTATCCAAATCCGGCTTTAAACTTCTTCACAACAGTATCTCGGACCTGCCTGGTGTGTTCCTTGTTCTTCAACGGACCTCTGAGACTATCACAGTGCAGGTGCATTTATACGGAGACTTGATTACACACAGGTGGATTGTATTTATCATCATTAGTCATTTAGGTCAACATTGGATCATTCAGAGATCCTCACTGAACTTCTGGAGAGAGTTTGCTGCACTGAAAGTAAAGGGGCTGAATAATTTTGCATGCCCAATTTTTCAGTTTTTGATTTGTTTAAAAAGTTTAAAATATCCAATAAATGTCGTTCCACTTCATGATTGTGTCCCACTTGTTGTTGATTCTTCACAAAAAAATACAGTTTTATATCTTTATGTTTGAAGCCTGAAATGTGTCAAAAGTTCGCAAAGTTCAAGGGGGTCGAATACTTTCGCAAGGCACTGTATGTGTCTCTAATATGGTCCTCTCTCGCTTGCTTGCTCTTTCGCTCTCTCTGTGTCTCTCCCTCCCCCTTCTCTCTCTCCCTTCCCACCTTCTCTCTCTGCCTACCCACCTTCTCTCTTCCTCTCTCTCTCTCTCTTTCTACATCTAAGACTTCAAGGATGTGTAATTTAAAGGTCTATTAATCTAATATTTATAAATATTTGAAGTCGCCTAATAAATGATCTTACCTATTTAGAACTACATCCATTCTCAGATGCAAAGTACTTCATGCTTTCTCATCCCAAAACAAGCCTTGTCTTTACTACACTGCCTTTTACATACAAACTGTTTTCCCCTTATAGTTTACAACTCCTTTCTTATCAAGTGGCTTTGAACAGGGTTTCATTTCACAGGAAATAAAGTTGATTTCAGAGAGCCAGACAGGAGTGTCTAATCGAGTGTCTGATCTTTTATACTGTTACTGATGCCTGAGTACAATGCCATGTTTGGTTCTAGAGTTGGAGTACACACACACCGACACTTACCCTGTGACACTCTCTATCAGATCAATAATGCTGGACGAGTGCCTGGTCCAGTGAGAAACGTTAGCTACCTGTTGATGCCCATATTCAACTGGATCCACCTCGACGTGGGGTACTACGTCCCTGATTCACTGAAAATAATTGACAAATTACAAAAATGAAGTAAGCTTTAAGCGACATCTTCTTGAGTGTGGACCCATCACACTACATCCTAAAATCGCTATCAATTCTGGATGTTGTAGTTTTTCTTCAAATCAGGAAATATAAATAGCCCATTTCGACCAGTGAGATGCCGAAAAACTCGCATTTGCGTATAGTGAGCAAAGTCTTGATTTGTATGACATATCATATGTTATTAACGTATTAATGGACAAATACAGTGAATGAGCAGAGGTGACATTTCCCTTTAAGATGCTTCTCTTGGTTGTGGGGGGGGGGGGGACTATGAGGGAGGATGGGGAGATGAAGAGGTCTGAGAGAACACACCACCTTACACAACGCCTGTGTGTGTTTGTGCATGGCAGGGAGGGAGCCAGCGTGCTCTGCAGCCAGCCAGGCAGGGTGACGAGGTATCAGTGATTTAGGAAGAGGACAAGAGCACCACAGTAGAATCCCCTGACTAACCATCCCTCAACCTGTCAAATAGAAATATACTGTACCTCCATCCATCAAACAGAGAGGGCAGGTGGAGAAAGAGAGAGTGAGAATATACAGAGAGAGAGAGAGAGAGAGTGAGAATATACAGAGGGAGAGAGAAAGAGAGAGTGAGAATATACAGAGAGAGAGAGTGAGAATATACAGAGAGAGAGAGAGAGAGAGAATAGAGAGAGAGAGAGAGAGAATATACAGAGAGAGAGAGAGTGAGAATATACAGAGACAGAGAGAAATAGAGTGAGAATATACAGAGAAAAAGGGTGAGAATATACAGAGACAGAGAGAAATAGAGTGAGAATATACAGAGAAAGAGAGTGAGAATATACAGAGACAGAGAGAGAGAGAGTGAGAATATACAGAGAGAGAGAGAGAGTGAGAATATACAGAGGAAGAGAGAGAGAGAGTGAGAATATACAGAGAGAGAGAGAGTGAGAATATACAGAGGTAGAGAGAGTGAGACTATACAGAGAGACAGAGAAAGAGAATGAGAATATACAGAGAGAGAGTGAGAATATAGAGAAAGAGAATGAGAATATACAGAGAGAGAGAGTGAGAGAAAGAGTGAGAATATACAGAGAGAGAGAGAAAGAGAGTGAGAATATACAGAGAGAGAGAGTGAGAGAGAGTGATAATATACAGAGAGACAGAGAAAGAGAATGAGAATATACAGAGAGAGAGAGAGAATATAGAGAAAGAGAATGAGAATATACAGAAAGAGAGTGAGAATATACAGAGAGAGAGAGTGAGAGAAGGAGTGAGAATATACAAAGAGAGAGAGAGAGAGAATATACAGAGAGAGTGAGAACGAGAGTGAGAGAAAGAGTGAGAATATAAAGAGAGAGAGTGAGAGAACAGAGAGAGCGAGAGAGAGAGTGAGAATATACAGAGAGAGAAAGAGTGAGAATATACAGAGAGAGAGAAAGAGAGTGATAATATACAGAGAAAGAGAATGAGAATATACAGAGAGAGAGAGAGAGAGAGAGAATATAGAGAAAGAGAATGAGAATATACAGAGAGGGTGAGAATATACAGAAAAAGAGTGAGAATATACAGAGACAGAGAGAAATAGAGTGAGAATATACAGAGAAAAAGAGTGAGAATATACAGAGACAGAGAGAAATAGAGTGAGAATATACAGAGAAAGAGAGTGAGAATATACAGAGACAGAGAGAAAGAGAATGACAATATACAGAGAGAAAGAGAATGAGAGTGATAATATACAGAGGGAGAGTCAGAGAAAGAGTGAGAATATACAGAGAGAAAGAGAATGAGAATATACAGAGAGGGAGAGTGAGAGAAAGAGTGAGAATATACAGAGAGAAAGAGAATGAGAATATACAGAGAGGCAGAGTGAGAGAAAGAGTGAGAATATACAGAGAGAAAGGGAATGAGAATATACAGAGGGAGAGTGAGAGAGAGTGAGAATATACAGAGAAAGAGAGTGAGAATATACAGAGAGGGAGAGTGAGAGAAAGAGTGAGAATATACAGAGAAAGAGAGTGAGAATATACAGAGAACGTGAGAATATACAGAGAGCGTGAGAATATACAGAAAGAGAGTGAGAATATACAGAGACAGAGAAAGAGAGTGAGAATATACAGAGAGTGAGTGCGAGAACAGAGAGAGAGAGAGAGAGTGGTAATATACAGACAGAGAGAGAGAGAGAGTGATAATATACAGAGAGACAGAGAAAGACAATGAGAATATACAGACAGAGAGAGTGAGAATATAGAGAAAGAGAGTGAGAATATACAGAGAGCGTGAGAATATACAGAGAGCGTGAGAATATACAGAAAGAGAGTGAGAATATACAGAGACAGAGAAAGAGAGTGAGAATATACAGAGAGTGAGTGGGAGAACAGAGAGAGAGAGAGAGAGTGGTAATATACAGAGAGACAGAGAAAGAGAATGAGAATATACAGACAGAGAGAGTGAGAATATAGAGAAAGAGAGTGAGAATATACAGAGAGCGTGAGAATATACAGAAAGAGAGTGAGAATATACAGAAAGAGAGTGAGAATTTACAGAGAGAGAGAAAGAGAGTGAGAATATACTGAGACAGAGAGAAAGAATGAGAATATACAGAGAGAGAGAGAAAGAGAGAGAGAATATACAGAGAGAGAGAATATACAGAGAAAGAGAATTTTCGGAGAAAGAGAGAGATAATATACAGAGGGAGAAATAGAGAAAATATACAGAGAGAGAAAGAGAGAGAGATAATTTTCAGAGACAGAAAGAGAGAAAGAGAGAGAGAGAATATACAGAGACAGAAAGAGAGAGAGAGAATATACAGTCAGAAAGAGAGAGAGAGAGAATATACAGAGACAGAAAGAGAGAGAAAGAATATACAGAGAGAGAAATAGAGAGTATATACAGAGAGAGAAAGAGAGAGAGATAATTTTCAGAGACAGAAAGAGAGAAAGAGAGAGAGAGAATATACAGAGACAGAAAGAGAGAGAGAGAATATACAGTCAGAAAGAGAGAGAGAGAGAATATACAGAGACAGAAAGAGAGAGAAAGAATATACAGAGACAGAAAGAGAGAGAGAGAATATACAGAGACAGAAAGAGAGAGAGAGAGAATATACAGAGACAGAAAGAGAGAGAGAGAATATACAGAGACAGAAAGAGAGACAGAGAGAGAGAATATACAGAGACAGAATGAGAGAGAGATAATATACAGAGACAGAAAGAGAGAGAGAGAATATACAGAGACAGAAAGAGAGAGAATATACAGAGACAGAAAGAGAGAGAGAGAATATACAGAGACAGAAAGAGAGAGAGAGAATATACAGAGACAGAAAGAGAGAGAGAGAATATACAGTTAGAAAGAGAGAGAGAGAGAATATACAGAGACAGAAAGAGAGAGAAAGAATATACAGAGAGAGAAATAGAGAGTATATACAGAGAGAGAAAGAGAGAGATAATTTTCAGAGAAAGAGAGAGAGAGAATATACAGAGACAGAAAGAGAGAGAGAGAATATACAGTCAGAAAGAGAGAGAGAGAGAATATACAGAGACAGAAAGAGAGAGAAAGAATATACAGAGACAGAAAGAGAGAGAGAGAATATACAGAGACAGAAAGAGAGAGAGAGAGAATATACAGAGACAGAAAGAGAGAGAGAGAATATACAGAGACAGAAAGAGAGACAGAGAGAGAGAATATACAGAGACAGAATGAGAGCGAGATAATATACAGAGACAGAAAGAGAGAGAGAGAATATACAGAGACAGAAAGAGAGAGAGAGAATATACAGAGACAGAAAGAGAGAGAGAGAATATACAGAGACAGAAATAGAGAGAGAGAATATACAGAGAGCGAGAGAATAAACAGAGACAGAAAGAGAGAGAGAGAATATACAGAGACAGAAAGAGAGAGATATAATATACAGAGACAGAAAGAGAGAGATAATATACAGAGACAGAAAGAGAGAGAGAGAATATACCGAGACAGAAAGAGAGAGAGAGAAAGAGAGAGAGAATATACAGAGACAGAATGAGAGAGAGATAATATACAGAGACAGAAAGAGAGAGAGATAATATACAGAGATAGAAAGAGAGAGAATATACAGAGACAGAAAGAGAGAGAGAGAATATACAGAGACAGAAAGAGAGAGAGAGAATATACAGAGACAGAAAGAGAGAGAGAGAATATACAGAGAGAGAGAGAGAATATACAGAGACAGAGAGAGAGATAATATACAGACAGAAAGAGAGAGAGAATATACAGAGACAGAAAGAGAGAGAGAGAATATACAGAGACAGAAAGAGAGAGAGAATATACAGAGACAGAACGAGAGAGAGATAATATACAGAGACAGAAAGAGAGAGAGATAATATACAGAGACATAAAGAGAGTGAGAGAGAGAGAGAGAGAATATACAGATACAGAAAGAGAGAGAGAGAATATACAGAGACAGAAAGAGAGAGAGAGAATATACAGAGACAGAAAGAGAGAGAGAGAATATACAGAGACAGAAAGAGAGAGAGATAATATACAGAGACAGAAAGAGAGAGATAATATACAGAGACAGAAAGAGAGAGAGATAATATACAGAGACAGAGTATCACAGGGCAGGCTGACCCTCATCTGTCACTTTTTAGGACATGCTGTGGTTAACGTAGCCTCACGCATCTTCATCCCTCCATCACCACCTCCCTCTTTCTCTCTCGCTCTCTCTGTCCCTCCTTGTCTCTCTCTTTCTACCCCCTTTACCCATACTGTACATTGATGTATAGCTGTATTATATTGATAGTGTGTTATGGGGTCAGGTCGTGGTGCTGGTATTGGAACGTCAGATCTGTGGATGTGTAAACCCTCTCACATCTGTATCAGTGTTGAGGGATGCCGTGTGTGTGTGTGTGTGTGTGTGTGTGTGTGTGTGTGTGTGTGTGTGTGTGTGTGTGTGTGTGTGTGTGTCAGATATCCCTGCCTCCTGTTAGTTGTATATTTTAAATGATTTAAAGCAGAGGAAGGTTGACGGACGTTCGCTTTTCAAATGTGATTTAATGTCAATCAAAATGTATGATATCAACATGTCAACAGCTTCACATGCTGGGGAGGGAGGGCCCCACTCAATACTGGTGTGTGGAGGGGGGGTCTGTCTGTCTCTGCGTCCTGACCTCCTACTGTGTGACAGTATAGGCAGCACAGCTTGATCATCAGCAGCTGACAGCTCAGGAACATGATCTGATGCTACATAATATCACCCCATTGATTGATGATGATCAAGGTGAGTCCTAGCACTTCGTGCATACATTAATGTGAACCAAGATTGGAATCTGTACCCAGTATTGAAATATGTGCCCATATCATATAGAGCATCCAAATGATCAACACTAAATTATATAGAAACAACCATCTCATCCTCTATCTCTTACTCTCTGACTTCATTTCAAAGTCACGGATAGGACGGAAGTTTTCCTGTTCAGGTTCATGCCCATCATATTTGTTACTGTGTGTGCGTGTGTATGTGTGTAGGTGTTTGTGTGCATCCGTGTGTGTGTCCATGAAGGAGAGACCTAATCTTGTCTTGCTATCATTTCCTGAATGACCTCTGCTCTCACTGTTTGATGGATGTGATTCTGCTCATAGACATACATTTTCCTGACCAAGTAAAAAAAAATCTTCACTCACAAGAAGGCCATATTATTGAAAGGTTAATTTTATGAAACAGCAACAAATGGGGAGGGAGAGTGGGAAAGAGAGAGAGAGAGAGAGTGGGAAAGAGAGAGAGAAAGAGAGAGAGAGTGGGAAAGAGAGAGAGAAAGAGAGAGAGAGAGTGAAAATACAGAAAAGATCATTAAAATTTTGCCTACATCTAAATTCAAGTCCAAATTCGAGTATGCAATTTAAAGCACTTCAAGCCCAAGAGCTGAGCCCAGAAACGAGCCCTCTCAGTCAGCTGGTGTTGGACCTCACCAACCAAGCTGACACCAGCACTGCTTCAAAAGAAAGAATTCCAATAAGCAAAATCATGAACCAATCAAAGGAATCATATTTACAATACTGGAAAAACGAAACAAAATCCCAAAGCCGACTAAATTGCTATCTGACCCTAAACAGAGAATATGAATTGGCTGATTATCTCTACTCTGTCAGAGATACGAAGCAGAGACAGATCCTTACCAAGTACAGGCTGAGTGACCACCGATTGGCAATAGAAACCGGCAGACATAAAAAGACATGGCTACCCAAAGAGGAGCGTGTATGTGGTCACTGCATGACAGGGGAGGTAGAGACAGAGATGCACTTTCTCCTTTACTGTGATAAATATTCCTCACAGAGAGATTCATTATTCACAGAAATGACTACATATATTCCAAATTTTTACAAATTGAACCCAGAGGAAAAACTAAGAATACTCATGGGCGAAGGAGCAATGGCTCCTCTTGCAGCCAAATATGTATTTTCCTGCCATAGCCTGAGGGACACTGAATAATAACATCTGCATAGTAAACAGCAACTTACTTATTATTACTATTATTGTTATTACTATAATTATTAATGTTTACTGTAGACTGTTACCATTTTATTGTTATTATTTTTGTATTTAATTTTGTATTATTATTTACTACCATTTTATATTATTATTTGTTATCATTTACAATTTTGTTACAATGTATATTGTATACATTGTTGCTTTGGCAATATTGACACAATGTTTTTCATGCCAATAAAGCAGCTTGAATTTGAATTTGAATTTGAGTGGGAAAGAGAGTGGGAAAGAGAGAGAGAAAGAGAGAGATAGAGAGTGGGAAAGAGAGAGAGAGAGAGTGGGAAAGAGAGAGATAGAGAGTGGGAAAGAGAGAGAGAGAGAGAGAGAGAGTGGGAAAGAGAGAGAGAGAGAGAGGGAAAGAGAGAGAGAGAGAGAAAGAGAGATAGAGAGTGGGAAAGAGAGAGAGAGAGTGGGAAAGAGAGAGAGAGAGTGGGAAAGAGAGAGAGAGAGAGTGGGAAAGAGAGAGATAGAGAGTGGGAAAGAGAGAGTGGGAAAGAGAGAGAGAGAGTGGGAAAGAGAGAGAGAGAGAGTGGGAAAGAGAGAGAGAGAGAGTGGGAAAGAGAGAGAGAGAGAGTGGGAAAGAGAGAGATAGAGAGTGGGAAAGAGAGAGAGAGAGAGAGAGAGAGAGAGTGGGAAAGAGAGAGAGAGAGAGAGGGAAAGAGAGAGAGAGAGAGAAAGAGAGATAGAGAGTGGGAAAGAGAGAGAGAGAGTGGGAAAGAGAGAGAGAGAGAGTGGGAAAGAGAGAGAGAGAGAGAGTGGGAAAGAGAGAGATAGAGAGTGGGAAAGAGAGAGAGTGGGAAAGAGAGAGATAGAGAGTGGGAAAGAGAGAGAGAGAGAGTGGGAAAGAGAAAGAGAGAGATGGAGAGTGGGAAAGAGAGAGAGAGAGAGAGTGGGAAAGAGAGAGGGAAAGAGAGAGATAGCGAGTGGGAAAGAGAGAGAGAGAGAGAGAGAGTGGGAAAGAGAGAGATAGAGAGTGGGAAAGAGAGAGAGATAGAGAGTGGGAAAGAGAAAGAGAAAGAGAGAGAGAGAGTGGGAAAGAGAGAGAGAGAGAGAGTGGGAAAGAGAGAGAAAGAGAGAGAGAGAGAGAGTAGGAAAGAGAGAGAGAGAGTGGGAAAGAGAGAGAGTGGGAAAGAGAGTGGGAAAGCGAGAGAGAGAGAGAATGGGAAAGAGAGAGAGAAAGAGAGAGAGAGAGTGGGAAAGAGAGAGAGAAAGAGAGAGATAGAGAGTGGGCAAGAGAGAGAGAAAGAGAGAGACCTCCTGCCCAATGTATGACCATATTAGAGAGACATATTTCCCTCAGATTACACAGATCCACAAAGAATTCGAAAACAAATCCAAATTTGAAAAACTCCCATATCTACTGGGTGAAATTCCACAGTGTGCCATCACAGCAGCAAGATTTGTGACCTGTTGCCACGAGAAAAGGGCAACCAAGAACACACACCATTGTAAATACAACCCATATTTATGCTTACTTATTTTATCTTGTGTACTTTAACCATTTGTACATTGTTAAAACACTGTATATATATATATAATATGACATTTGTAATGTCTTTACTGTTTTGAAACTTCTGTATGTGTAATGTTTACTGTTATTTTTTGTTGTTTTTCACTTTATATATTCACTTTGTATGTTGTCTACCTCACTTGCTTTGGCAATGTTAACACATGTTTCCCATGCCAATAAAGCCCTTGAATTGAATTGAATTGAATTGAATTGAGTGGGAAAGAGAGAGAGAGATAGAGAGTGGGAAAGAGAGAGAGATAGAGAGTGATGGTAAGATGGAAAAGGGATGGAGAGACAAGAGGACTATACATGTTTGCTTTCTAACAAACTTACCAGAGGTAGCTTGTTGCCCTAAATACACAGTCTTCCATGCTCATTTCACCCCTGCACATAACACCACACACCCCTGCCTTGCCCTGCTTTGCCTTTCCCTGCTTTGCCTTGCCCTGCTTTGCCTTTCCCTGCTTTGCCTTGCCCTGCTTTGCCTTGCCCTGCTTTGCCTTGCCCTGCTTTGCCTTGCCCTGCTTTGCCCTGCTTTGCCCTGCTTTGCCTTGCCCTGCTTTGCCCTGCTTTGCCTTGCCCTGCTTTGCCTTGCCCTGCTTTGCCTTGCCCTGCTTTTCCTTGCCCTGCTTTGCCCTGCTTTGCCTTGCCCTGCTTTGCCCTGATTTGCCTTGCCCTGCTTTGCCTTTCCCTGCTTTGCCTTGCCCTGCTTTGCCTTGCCCTGCTTTGCCTTGCCCTGCTTTGCCCTGCTTTGCCTTGCCCTGCTTTGCCCTGCTTTGCCTTGCCCTGCTTTGCCCTGCTTTGCCTTGCCCTGCTTTGCCCTGCCCTGCTTCAGGGTGAATACATGGTCTGTTGTACAGTAATTTGGTAAAAAGCTAATTTGACATTTGCTCAGTACATTGTTTTCACTGAATAAATGTGTGAGTCTGCTGTTAATGATAATGCAGAGGATTTTCCCAAGGTTGCTGTTGACTTATATCCCACGGTAGTTATTGGGTTCAAATTTGTCTCCCCTTTGTGGATTGGGGGGATCAGTCCTTTGTTCCAAATATTGGAGAATATGCCAGAACTGAGGATGATGTTAGAATTTAAGTATAGCCAATTGAAAAGTGTGGTCTGTATATTTTATCATTTAGTTTAGGATACCATCAACCCCACAGGCCTTTTTGGGTTGGAGGGTTTGTATTTTGTCCTGTAGTACATTCAATGTAATTGTAAAATCCAGTGGGTTCTGGTAGTCTATAATAGTTGATTCTAAGATTTGTATTTGATCATGTATATGTTTTTGCTGTTTGTTCTTTGTTATAGAGCCAAAAAGATTGGAGAAGTGGTTTATCCATACATCTCCATTTTGGATAGATTACTCTTCGTGTTGTTCTTTGTTTAGAGTTTTCCAATTGTCCCAGAAGTGGTTAGATTCTATGGATTCTTCAATTACATTGAGCTGACTTCTGACGTGCTGTTCCTTCTTTTTCCATAGTGTATTTCTGTATTGTTTTAGTGATTCACCTTAGTGAAGGCATTGGCTCAGGTTCTCAGTCTATGTTTTTGGTTGGATAGGTTTCTTTCTTAAATTTTTGCAATTCTTCATCAAACCATTTGTCATTGATGTTAATTTTCTTTGGTTTTCTGTTTGATTGGGAAGCTGAGAGGTCAAATATACTGTTTAGGTTTTCTACTGCCAAGTTTACACCTTCACTAATACAGTGAAACATTTTATCGAGGAAATTGTCTAGAAGGGATTGAATTTGTTGTTGCCTAATAGTTTTTTAGTGGATTTCCAGACAACTTTCCTTCCATCTATAGCATTTCTTAATATTAATCAGTTCCTTTGGCTTTAATGCCTCATGATTGAGCATAGCTCTGTTCAAGTAGAATGTGATTTTGCTATGATCTGATAGGGGTGTTAGTGGACTGACTGTGAACGCTCTAAGAGTGTGTTGAGGTCAGTGATAAAGTAGTCTGCCAAGAGAGGAGCTACAGTCATCACCAAAAGTTTTGAGAATCACACAAATATCAATTTCCACAAAGTTTGCTGTTTCACTGTCTTTAGATATTTTTGTCAGATGTTACTATGGAATACTGAAGTATAATTACAAGCATTTCATAAGTGTCAAAGGCGTTTATTGACAATTACATGAAGTTGATGCAAACCCTTCTTTTTCAAGACCTCTGCAATCCACCCTGGCATGCTGTCAATTAACTTCTGGGCCACATCCTGACTGATGGCAGCCCATTATTGCATAATCAATACTTGGAGTTTGTCAGAATTTGTGTGGTTTTGTTTGTCCACCCGCCTCTTGAGGATTGACGACAAGTTCTCAATGGGATTAGGGTCTGGGGAGTTTCCTGGCCATGGACCCAAAATATCGATGTTTTGTTCCCCGAGCCACTTAGTTATCACTTTTGCCTTATGGCAAGGTGCTCCATCATGCTGGAAAAGGCATTGTTCGTCACCAAACTGTTCCTGGATGGTTGGGAGAAGTTGCTCTCGGAAGATGTGTTGGTACCATTTTTTATTCATGGCTGTGTTCTTAGGCAAAATTGTGGGTGAGCCCACTCCCTTGGCTGAGAAGCAACCCCACACATGAATGGTCTCTGGATGCTTTACTGTTGGCATGTTACAGGTCTGATGGTAGAGCTCACCTTGTCTTCTCCTGACAAGCTTTATTCCGGATACCCCAAACAATCGGAAAGGGGATTCATCAGAGAAAATGACTTGACCCCAGTCCTTAGCAGTCCAATCCCTGTACCTTTTCAGAATATCAGTTTGTCCCTGATGTTTTTCCTGGAGAGAAGTGGCTTCTTTGCTGCCCTTCTTGACACCAGGCCATCCTCCAAAAGTCTTCACTGTGCGTGCAGATGCACTCACACCTGCCTGCTGCCATTCCTGAGCAAGCTCTGTACTGGTGGTGCCCCGATCCCGCAGCTGAATCAACTTTAGGAGACAGTCCTGGCACTTGCTGGACTTTCTTGGGCGTCCTGAAGCCTTCTTCACAACAATTGAACCGCTCTCCTTGAAGTTCTTGATGATCTGATAAATGGTTGATTTAGGTGAAATCTTACTGGCAGCAATATCCTTGCCTGTGAAGCCCTTTTTGTGCAAAGCAATTACAATGGCATGTGTTTCCTTGCAGGTAAGCATGGTTGACAGAGGAAGAACAATGATTCCAAGCACCCTCCTTTTGAAGCTTCCTGTCTGTTATTCAAACTCAATCAGCATGACAGCGTGATCCCCAGCTTTGTCCTCGTCAACACTCACGCCTGTGTTAACGAGAGAATCCCTGACATGATGTCAGCTGGTCCTTTTGTGGTAGGGCTGAAATGCAGTGGAAATGTTTTTTAGGATTCAGTTCATTTGCATGGCAAAGAGGGACTTTGCAATTAAGTGGAGTATATGCAAATTGCCATCATACAAACTGAGACAGCAGACTTTGTGAAAATTAATATTTGAGTCATTCTCAAAACTTTTGGCCACGACTGTATGGTACCTACCGTAGGAGTCCCCTCGAAGCCTACCATTGACTATGTACATACCCAGCATCCGACAGAGCTGCAGGAGTTGTGACCTGTTTTTGTTGGTTATGTTGTCGTAGTTGTGTCTAGGGGAGGGAATGCTGTTACCTCCAGGTAGGTGTTTGTCCCCCTTTGTGTTGAGGGTGTCAGGTTCTTGTCCAGTTCTGTCATTTAGGTCACCAAAGACTAGTACATGCCCCTGGCCCTGGAAATGGTTGATCTCTAGGATATACTATGGGGATTCTATTGGGGGATGTAGGTAGCACACATGAGGACATTTTTCTCTGTTGAGATAATTTCCTTATTCATTTCTAGCCAGATGTAAAATGGTCCTGTTTTTACTAATTTAATAGAGTGGGTTAGGTTTGCTCTTTACCAAATTAGCATAACCCTGTGTAATGAACATGATGGGAGACAGAGAGCTGGTTTCAAGCGCAGGGCGCAGCAGGTGTTTATTCCAAAGGAACACAGGAGGAGGCAGGTAGCTGGGTCCAGGGGCAGGCAGAAGGTCATACACAGGGGTTCAAAAGGGCAACAGTACATGCAGGGAAAAGGCTAGTAACGTAGTCCGGGAGATCAGGCAATAGTTTGATAACAGGAAATCCGATAGGCTAAAGTACAGGCAGGGAAAAGGCTAGTAACGTAGTTCGGGAGATCAGGCAATAGTTTGATAACAGGAAATCCGATAGGCTAAAGTACAGGCAGGGAAAAGGCTAGTAACGTAGTTCGGGAGATCAGGCAATAGTTTGATAACAGGAAATCCGATAGGCTAAAGTACAGGCAGGGAAAAGGCTAGTAACGTAGTTCGGGAGATCAGGCAATAGTTTGATAACAGGAAATCCGATACGCTAAAGTACAGGCAGGGAATAGAAAAAAAGACGTTGTTAGTGAGGCAGGCAAATCTATCATACACGGGAGGAGAAAATCACGGGAAAAACAAAGCTCTGAAAGACTCAAAACGAACAAACAATACCTCACATTGATGGGGTGTGGAGAACTGAACTAAATAGTGTGTGATAATGACATACAGGTGTGTGAACAGGTGATCAGAATTCAGGTGGTTGGGATCTGGAGAGTGAGCTGCCTTCAGGGGATCTACGTGTTTGAGAGTGTGAGTTGGAAAGTGGGCTGGAAAGTGATCTGTGTTCAGGGGGGATCTAGGTGTTTGAGAGTGTAAGCTGGAAAGTGGGCTGGAAAGTGAGCTGCGTTCAGGGGATCTACAGTGGGGCAAAAAAGTATTTAGTCAGCCACCAATTGTGCAATTCTCCCACTTAAAAAGATGAGAGAGGCCTGTAATTTTCATCATAGGTACAATTCAACTATGACAGACAAAATTAGAAAAAAAATCCAGAAAATCACATTGTAGGATTTTTTATGAATTTATTTGCAAATTATGGTGGAAAATAAGTATTTGGTCAATAACACAAGTTTATCTCAATACTTTGTTATATACCCTTTGTTGGCAATGACAGAGGTCAAACGTTTTCTGTAAGTCTTCACAATGTTTTCACACACTGTTGCTGGTATTTTGGCCCATTCCTCCATGCAGATCTCCTCTAGAGCAGTGATGTTTTGGGGCTGTTGCTGGGCAACACGGACTTTCAACTCGCTCCAAAGATTTTCTATGGGTTGATCTGGAGACTGGCTAGGCCACTCCAGGACCTTGAAATGCTTCTTACGAAGCCACTCCTTTGTTGCCCGGGCGGTGTGTTTGGGATCATTGTCGTGCTGAAAGACCCAGCCACGTTTCATCTTCAATGCCCTTGCTGATGGAAGGAGGTTTTCACTCAAAATCTGACAATACATGGCCCCATTCATTCTTTACTTTACACGGATCAGTCTTCCTGGTCCCTTTGCAGAAAAACAGCCCCAAAGCATGATGTTTCCACCCCCATGCTTCACAGTAGGTATGGTGTTCTTTGGATGCAACTCAGCATTCTTTGTTCTCCAAACACGACGAGTTTAGTTTTTACCAAAAAGTTATATTTTGGTTTCATCTGACCATATGACATTCTCCCAATCTTCTTCTGGATCATCCAAATCCTCTCTAGCAAACTTCAGACGGGCCTGGACATGTACTGGTTTAAGCAGGGGGACACGTCTGGCACTGCAGGATTTGAGTCCCTGGCGGCGTAGTGTGTTACTGATGGTAGGCTTTGTTACTTTGGTCCCAGCTCTCTGCAGGTCATTCACTAGGTCCCCCCGTGTGGTTCTGGGATTTTTGCTCACCTTTCTTGTGATCATTTTGACCCCACGGAGTGAGATCTTGCGTGGAGCCCCAGATCGAGGGAGATTATCAGTGGTCTTGTATGTCTTCCATTTCCTAATAATTGCTCCCACAGTTGATTTCTTCAAACCAAGCTGCTTACCTATTGCAGATTCAGTCTTCCCAGCCTGGCGCAGGTCTACAATTTTGTTTCTGGTGTCCTTTGACAGCTCTTTGGTCTTGGTCATAGTGGAGTTTGTAGTGTGACTGTTTGAGGTTGTGGACAGGTGTCTTTTATACTGATAACAAGTTCAAACAGGTGCCATTAATACAGGTAACGAGTGGAGGACAGAGGAGCCTCTTAAAGAAGTTACAGGTCTGTGAGAGCCAGAAATCTTGCTTGTTTGTAGGTGACCAAATATTTATTTTCCACCATAATTTGCAAATAAATTCATTAAAAATCCTACAATGTGGTTTTCTGGAGTTTCTTTTCTCATTTTGTCTGTCATAGTTGAAGTGTACCTATGATGACAATTACAGGTCTCTCTCATCTTTTTAAGTGGGAGAACTTGCACAATTGGTGGCTGACTAAATACTTTTTTGCCCCACTGTATGTCTTTGAGAGTGTGAGCTGGAAAGTGGGCTGGAAAGTGAGCTGCGTTCAGGGGATCTATGTGTTTGAGAGTGAGCTGGAAAGTGGGCTGGAAAGTGAGCTGCGTTCAGGGGATCTATGTTTGAGAGTGTGAGCTGGAAGCAGACGTTACTCCCTGAGTACACCTGGTAGTTTGGTGGAGGGACTACCAGCTCTCTGTAACCTAGAGGGCAACCAGTGGGTCCGTCTCCTTTTTAACATGTTTCTTGTAGGATTACTGTGTCTGTATTTCCAATTTCTTTGATGAAGTCTGGGTTCCTGCTCTGTCGGCCAATGGCAGATGACCTCAGACCTTGTATATTCCAGGATGAGATAGTAAAAGCTTTGTGTTCCATAGTGTCTAGTGTTGTTTTCATGGTTTAGGCCCGGACCATCACAGTAGGTGTGAAAAGAGCATGTGGAGCATCTGATATATACCTCTTAGGTTGCAGGATGGGGCTTGGGCGGGTGTATTAGTGGGGGTTGAGACTGTTGCTCTGCTCATGGCCCGGGCATTTGTGCGGCTGTCATGTTGAGGTCCTTGCCGCAGGGACGGGGGGCATGGGGTTGGCAGAACGGGCATGGAGTGGGCTGAAGGGGCATGGGTCTGATATGGGGGGCTATATTGGGGCATAGCCAGGGTTTGCTTGGAGTGGTGTTAGCTGGTTGGGGTGTGGCTGCTGATGCTGTGGTCTGGGTGTAGGTGCTCTTGGTGTGGGTTCTCTCGGTGCAGGTCCTTCTGTAGGGGATCTTGCAGGTCTGGGAGGGTGTCTCGCTGGTCTGGGCAGGGTGTCCGTTACTCTGTTGCTCCTGTGTGAGGTGCTGGGGCTGCAGTTGAGCGTAACGTCCTTCAGGTTCCTGGCAAAAGTTGGGATTGCTGCCTTGTAGAGGTGGACCTGGTCGTAGAGGTGGACCTGGTCGTAGAGGCTGTTCAAGTCCAGGGTGTAGTGGTGGGCCAGGGAGACATTAGGTTTTGAGGCACAGTCTCGTGAAATGTTTGCATTCACCCACTGTATGGTGGCAGGTTGAAAGTAATTTTGAGGTAGCAGGGTGGAGACAACCACTTGTGCGTTGGGGAATGTGAAATAAACTTTTTCAATCACTCCCATGAGTGCTGTGGCCACCCTTTCCTGCTGGGCCCTCAGGTCATTTGTGAATTATGATGTGGCCTGGGGGACCCTAGTCTGTCCTCTGACAACAGCTCCAGGGCATGCCTAGTGTTTGGGCACCCGACTGTAGCCACTTTGTGTTTGGGAAAAAGTTTATCCTCTTGAATGTATTTGCCATTTGAGTCAATGAGGAGCACACTCTCTGGGTTGTGTGTGCTCAAGGGGGGTTGTCAGGAGAGCTATCAGGGGAGCTGACAGGGGGGCTGTTAGGAGAGGGTGGGTCCTGTGTTGTCTGTTCCATTGGGGTGTTGAGGTTGTGGTCTCGGTCTGAGGTGGGCTGCTTGTGACTGTGTGTCAATAGAGGATGAAGCAGTCTTGGGGTTCCTAGAGCTACAACACCACATCTCTACCAGGGGAAAAAGATGAGGAAAGAGAGGGAAAGGAGGAGTTAGGAGGGGGAATAGATTTATGAAATGAAGCGTTTCAAACAACACTATTTCCCTGTGGTGAGAGCACCTATCATAAATCACAACAAGCTGGCAGAAAATAGAACCTTTGTTAGGGCTGCGTCCATGTGTGAGAGGGACAGATACAGATAGCTGGTCTCTGCTGTGGCCATTATATTACACTGTACAAAGGTGAAGCTACTGTACAATCTGTACGTCTGGTGTGTGTGTGTGTTTAGAGGGGCTGGGGGGAGACCTATATCCTGGACTTGTGTTCTTGTGCTCGGAGGTTGTGTACCTGATACCCCTCCCACAGGGCGTCTTTATAGAGAACATGAGATGAAAGAGAGAGAGAGAGAGAAAGAGTGTAAAGGAGAGGGAGCTCTGGGGGAATTATTGTCAAGTTCAGAGACAGAAGAGTAGAACGAGAGAGAGATACTTTTAAAAAATTGTATTTTTCTTCATTTCATTAAAACCTCACCTCCCCTCTTTAAAAAAACAGATATCCACTGTACTGCATACCCACCTTGCCCTCTACCCCACAATACAAAACAACACCACACATCACAATAACCAAAACCTCACCACTTCTATATTCGTATATCCAACCAATCTTCCCCAGCTGTACAGACAGGTTCCCCAGCCCTACACACCATATCTCCTGAAACATCTCCACACTTTTTATCATTTTATACAACTCAAATTCCACCCTAAGGTGCGCAGAGACCATCCCATTAAATAATAGTAAATGGTATGTTATCCCCCCACCTTTGACCCTGTTCCTCCTTGTTAGCCAAATAGATAACTTTGCCTGAGCAAACAGAAAATTCAACAACACACATTTGGCCTTTTCCTTGTTTGAATACCTCAAATCATCAAATCATGGTTAGCTGATGTTAATGCGAGTGTAGCGAAATGCTTGTGCTTCTAGTTCCGACCATGCAGTAATATCTAACAAGTAATCTAACCTAACAATTCCACAACAACTACCTTATACACACAAGTGTAAAGGAATGAATAAGAGTATGTACATATAAATACATGGATGAGTGATGGCCGTGCGGCATAGGAAAGACGCAGTAGATGGTATAGAGTACAGTATATACATATGAGATTAGCAATGTAGGGTATGTAAACATTATATAAAGTGGCATTGTTTAAAGTGTGATACATTTATTACATCAACATTTGTATTATTAAAGTGGCTGGAGTTGAGTCAGTATGTTGGCAGCAGCCATTCAATGGTAGTGATGGCTGTTTAACAATCTGATGGCCTTCAGATAGAAGCTGTTTTTCCATCTCTCGGTCCCCGCTTTGATGCACCTGTACTGACCTCGCCTTCTGGATGATAGCGTGGTGAACAGGCAGTGACTCGGGTGGTTGTTGTCCTTGATGATCTTTTTGGCCTTTCTGTGACATCGGGTGCTGTAGGTGTCCTGGAGGGCAGGTAGTTTGCCCCCAGTGATGTGTTGTGCAGACCTCACTACCCTCTAGAGAGCCTTACGGTTGTGGGTGGAGCAGTTGCCGTACCAGGCGATGATACAGCCCGACAGGATGCTCTCGATTGTGCATCTGTAGACGTTTGTGAGTGTTTTCGCTGACATGGCTAATTTCTCTAATTTCTCGTGAGGTTGAAGAGGCGCTGTTGCGCCTTCTTCACCACGCTGTCTGTGTGCGTGGACTATTTCAGTTTGTCCGTGATGTGTACGCCGAGGAACTTAAAACCTTCCACCTTCTCCACTATTGTCCCATCGATGTGGATAGGGGGGTGCTCCCTCTGCTGTGTCCTGAAGTCCACAATCACCTCCTTTGTTTTGTTGACGTTGAGTTTGAGGTTATTTTCCCAACACCACACTCCAAGGGCCCTCACCTCCTCCCTGTAGGCTGTCTCGTCGTTGTTGGTAATCAAGCCTACCACTGTAGTGTCGTCTGCAAACTTGATGATTGAGTTGGAGGCGTGCATGGCCACGCGGTCATGGGTGAACAGGGAGTACAGGAGAGGGCTGAGAACGCACCCTTGTGGGGCCCCAGTGTTGAGGATCAGCAGGGTGGAGATGTTGTTTCCTACCCTCACCACCTGGGGGCGGCCCGTCAGAAAGTCCAGGACCCAATTGCACAGGGCGTGGTCGAGACCCAGGGTCTAGAGCTTGATGACGAGTTTGAAGGGTACAATGGTGTAAAATGCTGAGCTGTAATCAATGAACAGCATTCTTACATAGGTATTCCTCTTGTCCAGATGGGTTAGGGCAGTGTGCAGTGTGATTGCGTCGTCTGGGGACCTATTGGGGCGGTAAGCAAATTGGAGTGGGTCTAGGGTGTCAGTTAGGGTGGAGGTGATATGAACCTTGACTAGACTCTCAAAGCACTTCATGATGACTGAAGTGAGTGCTACGGGGCGGTAGTCGTTTAGCTCAGTTACCTTAGCTTTCTTGGGAACAGGATCAATGTTGTCCCTCTTCAAGCATGTGGGAACAGCAGACTGGGATAGGGAAACACACCAGCCAGCTGGTCTGCGCATGCTCTGAGGGTGCGGCTAGGGATGCCGCCTGGGCCAGTAGCCTTGCGAGGGTTAACTCGTTTAAATGTTTTACTCACGTTGCCTGTGGTGAAGGAGAGCCCCCAGGTTTTGGTATCGGGCCGTGACTGTGGCACTTTATTGTCCTCAAAGCAAGCAAAGAACTTGTTTAGTTTGTCTGGGAGCAAGACGTTGGTCTCCGCGACGGGGCTGGTTTTCTTTTTGTAATCCATGATTGACTGTAGGCCCAGCCACATACGTCTCGTGTCTGAGTCGTTGAATTGCGACTCTACTTTGTCTCTATACTGATGCTTAGCTTGTTTGATTGCCATGCGGAGGGAATAGCTACACTGTTTGTATTCGGTCATGTTTCTGGTCACCTTGCCATGATTAAAACCAGTGGTTCGCGCTTTCAGTTTTGCACGGATGCTGCTGTCAATCCACGGTTTCTGGTTGGGGAAGGTTTTAATAGTCACCGTGGGTACAACATCATCGATGCACTTGCTAATAAACTCGCTCACCGAATCAGCATATACATCAATTTTGGTGTCTGAGGCTCTCCGGAACAAATCCCAGTCCACGTGATCGAAGCAATCTTGAAGCGTGGAATCAGACTGGTCAGCTCCAGCGTTGAACAGACCTGATCACGGGTGTTTCCTGTTTTAGTTTCTGTCTATAGGCTGGGAGCAACAAAATGGAGTCGTGGTCAGATTTGCTGAAAGGAGGGTGAGGGAGGGCTTTGTATGCGTCGCAGAAGTTCGAGTAGCAAAGATCCAGAAAGCTGCCAGCCCGGGTCGCACATTCGATATGCTGATAAAATTTAGGGAGCCTTGTTTTCAGATTAGCTTTGTTAAAATCTCCAGCTACAATAAATGCAGCCTCAGGATATGTTGTTTCCAGTTTACATAGAGTCCAATAAAGTTATTTCAGGGCCATTGAGATGTCTGCTTGGGGGTAGGATATACACGGCTGTGATTATAATCGATGCGAATTCTCTTGGTCAGATCTAGGTCAGGTGAACAAAAGGACTTGAGTTCCTGTATGTTATGATCACACCACGACTTGTTAATCATAAAGCATACACCCCCGCCCTTCTTATTACCAGAGAGAAGTTTGTTTCTGTCGGCGCGATGCGTGAAGAACCAGGTAGCTGAACCGACTCTGATAAAGTATCCCGAGAGAGCCATGTTTCCGTGAAACAGAGAATGTTACAATCTCTGATGTCTCTCTGGAAGGCAACCCTTGCACGAATATTGTGTACCTTGTTGTCAAGAGACTGGACATTGGCGAGTAGTATACTCGGGAGCGGTGAGCGATGTGCACGTCTATGGAGCCTGACCAGAAGACCGCTCCATCTGCCCCTTCTGCGGCGCCGTTGTTTTGGGTCACCTACTGGGATCCGATCCATTGTCCTGGGTGGTGGTCCAAACATAGGATCCGCTTCGGGAAAGTCATATTCCTGGTCGTAATGTTGATAAGTTGACGTCGCTCTTATATCCAACAGTTCTTCCCGGCTGTATGTAATAAGACTTAAGATTTCCTGGGGTAACAATGTAAGAAATAATACAGAAATAAAATATACTGCATAGTTTCCTAAGAACGCGAAGCGAGTCGACCATCTCTGTCGGCGCCATCCTGTATATTCCTGTGTACCCCATTATAAACATCCCAACAGTAAAACCCATCCCCAACCTCTCACACAGACATTCCAACAGAGACATTAATGGCATTAACCTGGTTCACACAGACAACACATGAATTACAGTTTCACTCATGATACAGAAAGGGCACCCCTGTCTGACTGCCGGGTCAACCCGTGCTAACCAACTCTTAGTGGTCAGGGCTCCATGTAGAACCCTCCACTGGTCCCCTGACCTATTTGGTTCTGGGAGTTTGTAAAGCTCCTTCCATCTAAAACCCATCATAAACACCACCATATATACCCGCTGCCACTGATGTGCCTTCACTCCTCTTAGGCTCCTAATGTTCCACCCCCTCAAACTTCCCCAGGCTCGGAGTGTTAAATTCTAAGAAGTCCTCCAGACCCCCTTGCCAGTCCCCAGTCTCTGTCATCACCTGCAGTGGTGGAAACATTGGTGACCCCTCCCCCTTTGGCCGTTTAAACACCCCCCCCCCCCCCCTTACCGGGGCAGACAGTGCCTCCTGGACCTCCCCCAGGAATCTCTCCAGCAGCCTAAGAGATGTTAGTCCTGTTTATTGTGCCAGGACTTCCGGGGTTTTCCACCCCTCCTCCCCCCGCAGCCACAGGTCAACCAGCCTTAGTACAGTGCCTTGCGAAAGTATTCGGCCCCCTTGAACTTTGCGACCTTTTGTCACATTTCAGGCTTCAAACATAAAGATATAAAACTGTATTTTTTTGTGAAGAATCAACAACAAGTGGGACACAATCATGAAGTGGAACGACATTTATTGGATATTTCAAACTTTTTTAACAAATCAAAAACTAAAAAATTGGGCGTGCAAAATTATTCAGCCCCTTTACTTTCAGTGCAGCAAACTCTCTCTAGAAGTTCAGTGAGGATCTCTGAATGATCCAATGTTGACCTAAATGACTAATGATGATAAATACAATCCACCTGTGTGTAATCAAGTCTCCGTATAAATGCACCTGCACTGTGATAGTGTCAGAGGTCCGTCAAAAGCGCAGAGAGCATCATGAAGAACAAGGAACACACCAGGCAGGTCCGAGATACTGTTGTGAAGAAGTTTAAAGCCGGATTTGGATACAAAAAGATTTCCCAAGCTTTAAACATCCCAAGGAGCACTGTGCAAGCGATAATATTGAAATGGAAGGAGTATCAGACCACTGCAAATCTACCAAGACCTGGCCGTCCCTCTAAACTTTCAGCTCATACAAGGAGAAGACTGATCAGAGATGCAGCCAAGAGGCCCATGATCACTCTGGATGAACTGCAGAGATCTACAGCTGAGGTGGGAGACTCTGTCCATAGGACAACAATCAGTCGTATATTGCACAAATCTGGCCTTTATGGAAGAGTGGCAAGAAGAAAGCCATTTCTTAAAGATATCCATAAAAAGTGTTGTTTAAAGTTTGCCACAAGCCACCTGGGAGACACACCAAACATGTGGAAAAAGGTGCTCTGGTCAGATGAAACCAAAATTGAACTTTTTGGCAACAATGCAAAACGTTATGTTTGTTATGCCTGCTTTTCTTCAGCAGGGACAGGGAAGATGGTTAAAATTGATGGGAAGATGGATGGAGCCAAATACAGGACCATTCTGGAAGAAAACCTGATGGAGTCTGCAAAAGACCTGAGACTGGGATGGAGATTTGTCTTCCAACAAGACAATGATCCAAAACATAAAGCAAAATCTACAATGGAATGGTTCAATAATAAACATATCCAAGTGTTAGAATGGCCAAGTCAAAGTCCAGACCTGAATCCAATCGAGAATCTGTGGAAAGAACTGAAAACTGCTGTTCACAAATGCTCTCCATCCAACCTCACTGAGCTCGAGCTGTTTTGCAAGGAGGAATTGGAAAAAATTTCAGTCTCTCAATGTGCAAAACTGATAGAGACATACCTCAAGCGACTTACAGCTGTAATCGCAGCAAAAGGTGGCGCTACAAAGTATTAACTTAAGGGGGCTGAATAATTTTGCACGCCCAATTGTTCAGTTTTTGATTTGTTAAAAAAGTTTGAAATATCCAATAAATGTCGTTCCACTTCATGATTGTGTCCCACTTGTTGTTGATTCTACACAAAAAAATACAGTTTTATATCTTTATGTTTGAAGCCTGAAATGTGGCAAAAGGTCGCAAAGTTCAAGGGGGCCGAATACTTTCGCAAGGCACTGTATATCCTCTGCCATCAGTCGCCTCTGCAGGGTGGCCGACTGAACCAACCTCAACCCAGGGTGGCTGGGTTGAAGATAGGCTCCTCCCACACCCACAGCCAGGCTCTACACTCCCATCTCATGTGGGCCTTAGCAGCTGCCAGGCCCTCAGCACCACAGAGTAAAAATCAGAGAGACCTGCTGTACTCAACCTCTCCATCCTCATGAGGAACAGCTGCCGGTCCAACCCTAATCCGTTGGTTACCTCCAGCCGACATCAGTATGGTACAGCAGTCTCTGCGCCACCTTTAGTCAGAATGCAGCCACCCTGCTCTCCAGTTCCACCAGGCCCTGTCCTCCTTCGTGTACTGACATATACAACACTACTGCCCTCAACCAGTGATGGACCAAGCAGGCTGGCGGGGGGATTGAGGACAGCCAGTTTATGCCACAGGGAAGATGCCGCCAGGTTGTTGATTATCAGCACCCTTCCTCTCAATGACAGTTGGGACAGGAGCCACCTTCACCTGGCCAGTCTTGATACCACTGCCTGTGACTCCCAGTTCTTCCTGACCCACCTCTCCGAGCCCAGGTACACCCCCAAAATGTTAAGCCCTTCACAATACCACCGCAAACTGTCCCTTAACACCCCCACTGAGCCTGAATGGGTATGTCAACATACCCATGCCTGTCCAGCACACTCCCTGCAATCTCCTGCGTAGCAGGCCCAGAAATGGCTCAATGGGTAGTGTATATAACTGCCCAGATAGAGGGCATCCGTGTCTAATGCCCCACCTCACCCAGACTGGTCTACTGAGCCCCCTTCCCACCTTGACCATACATGATGCCCCAGCATACAACATCTTCACACAAGCCAAAAACCTTTCCCCAAACCCAAACCCAGACATCACATTAAACAGATACTCATGGTCCACTCTATCAAAAGCCTTCTCTTCGTCTAAAGAGACCAGTCCAACGTTTACGTTAGAAACATTTGACGAGTCCAACATGCCCCTGATTAAGAACAAGTTGTCTGTGATTGAGTACTATAGAGTCCAGATGGGATTTCAGTCTGTTAGCTAGGACCTTGGCAAATATATTGTAGTCCGCACAGATCAATGCCACAATTCTTAAGTTCACACAAGTCCCTTTTTTGGGCAGTAGAGTCAGAGCCGCCCGACGGCAGCTCATCGGCAACTCTCCTACACGCACTCACGCAACACTCAAAAGACGTCCAGTCCAATTATTCCCCAGATTTTTGTATAAAACTTCACTGGGAGTCCATCGACCCCCGGTGCACGGCAGGGGTACATCTGGCTTAAGGCCTCTGTCAGTTCATGGGACAACAGGGGAATGTCCATTTCATCCCTATGTGACAGAGGGAGCTTAGGGAGTTCTGCAAACAAAACCTGAGCACACATAGGATCACACAGTTCTGCCCTATACAACTCAGTATAAAACTCCACAGTCTGCTTCCGCATCTCCCCCACCACAGAGGTCACCCGCTCATCAGACAGCCGTAGACAATGCATACCCTTGGCCTCACCGCTCTGTCTTTCCAAACCAAAGAAGAAGGGGCTGGGAGCATCCATCTCCTTGAGCATGGAGAACCTAGCCCTTACAAGTGCTCCCTTTGCTTTAACCTGGAAAAAAACGCCCAGGTCCCTACGTAATTCAGCTAAATTAGCCTGGAGGCCTACATTGCCTTGCCCCACCAGCTCTACCTCCACTTCACTGATACTACGCTCGACTTCCCCCAATACTTTCCTAGCCTCCGAGGATGAGAGAGCTGTATACTGTTGACAGTAAAGCCGGATTTGGACTTTTCCCACATCCCACCATTGACTCAGAGACTCATACTCCTCTTTTCGCTGCCCCCACCTTTCCCAAAAAGTCTGGAAACCTGAGCAAAAAGTGGCATCTTGTAAGAGCTTTACATGAAACTTCCAATAGGATGCCTGCCGAGGCCCTGGTGAAATAGACAGCCGAACCATGGTTATGTGGTGATCCTCCCCTTTTCTGACACCCAAATTAGGCACATGCACATTTATAAGGACAAAACCCCTGCTGTTCATTTCTGCTTTTACTGAACACTTGCCCCTTTCCACCAGAGCCCCAAATCGACTTCATTCACCACATCACTATGCGTCTCCTGCAGAAACAGCACCTGTTTTTTGTTTTACATATTCACCCAATAGACTCCTCTTTCCCGCATCTCTGGCACCATTTATATTGAGCGAGCCTATCCGAAGAGTCTCCATAAGAAGTGGGAGAAAAGCCAGCAAAGAAAGAGACCAATATCAAAGCTCAAAAGCCCCAGTGCCAGAAAAAAACTATTCATCTAAACAGCATCTGAAGATAGACCCTTATGCACGTTTGTTACCCACTTCCTCAACCTAAAATGTTTCCAGGGTGATAGGACGCCATGGCCCTCATTTTTCATAGTGTGTTGTACTGATCTTACAAACTTTCCCAGATCGTAAAAAAAAGCATCAAGATGAACCTTTTTCCCTTTAGACTCATTCAGGAACCTTGACAGTTCCCTCACCATGTTCCATGTATGTGCCTCGCCTGGTTCACCAACTACTTCTCAGACAGAGTTCAGTGTGTCAAATCGGAGGGCCTGTTGTCCGGACCTCTGGCCGTCTCTATGGGGGTGCCACAGGGTTCAATTCTCGGGCTGACTCTTTTCTCTGTATGCATCAATGATGTCGCTCTTGCTGCTGGTGATTCTCTGATCCACGTCTACGCAGACGACACCATTCTGTAAACATCTGGCCCTACTTTGAACACTGTGTTAACAAACCTCCAGACGAGCTTCAATGCCATACAACACTCCTTCTGTGGCCTCCAACTGCTCTTAAATGCAAGTAAAACTAAATGCTTGCTCTTCAACCGATCGCTGCCCATACCTGCCCACCCGTCCAGCATCACTACTCTGGACGGTTCTGACTTAGAATATGTGGACAACTACAAATACCTAGGTGTCTAGATAGACTGTAAACTCTCCTTCCAGACTCACATTAAGCATCTCCAATCCAAATTAAATCTAGAATTGGCTTCCTATTTCTCAACAAAGCCTCCACTCATGCTGCCAAACATACCCTCGTAAAACTGACCATCCTACTGATCCTTGACTTTGGTGATAGAGACTTTGGGTAGTTCCAAGAGGTTTTAATGCCTTTGACCACACCAGCCTCTCCCCTCCCACCTCCTTTCTTCTCCCCCCTTTTCCTCTTCCACTTGACACCCTCCTCCACCGCCCTATTCACTTCCCCTTGCTCACTATACTCTCCTCATCCACTATTGTATTTTTATTCCATTTAACCTTTATTAGACTAATCAAGTCAGTTAAGAACACATTCTTATTTACAAATATTCCACTATCAATCAGCTTACCCCATTTCAGCTCCTACCTGTTCACCGACCGCGAGCAGAACCTGCTCCACCTTAACTCCATTCTCAGGAACACACCTGAATCCATGCCGTCACGACAGCGTCTCCTCCGTGCTAGGCTGCAAAGCCATCACGCACACCACACCATTCAAACCCCAGGAAACTAAAACTCTGTCCTCTTCCTCCCTTACTTTGTAAAAAAAAAAAGTGGGTACCGCTAAACTAACAGTGCATTAACACTCCACCAAGAAAATAAGTAAGGACAGTGTCCTCTAAACGGCCTCTCAACTACAAAACATTCCCAGCATGCACTAAGAGAGAGAGAGAGACACGATGGAGAGATGAGAGAGAGACGATGGAGAGACGAGAGAGAGACGATGAAGAGACGAGAGAGAGACAATGGGGAGACGAGAGAGAGAGAGAACAGGATAGTCATTCATGTCCTAAAGTGGACTATTGACCTACCAGTTCCACACACTGTCTGTCTCTAGTGCTACGGAGAGACACTGATGTAATTTACCATTCACACACTGTCTGTCTCTAGTGCTACAGAGAGACACTGATGTCATTTACCATTCACACACTGTCTGTCTCTAGTGCTACGGAGAGACACTGATGTCATTTACCATTCACACACTGTCTGTCTCTAGTGCTACGGAGAGACACTGATGTCATTTACCATTCACAAACTGTCTGTCTCTAGTGCTACGGAGAGACACTGATGTCATTTACCATTCACACACTGTCTGTCTCTAGTGCTACGTAGAGACACTGATGTCATTTATCATTCACACACTGTCTGTCTCTAGTGCTACGGAGAGACACTGATGTCATTTACCATTCACACACTGTCTGTCTCTAGTGCTACGGAGAGACACTGATGTCATTTACCATTCACACACTGTCTGTCTCTAGTGCTACGGAGAGACACTGATGTCATTTACCATTCACACACTGTCTGTCTCTAGTGCTACGGAGAGACACTGATGTCATTTACCATTCACACACTGTCTGTCTCTAGTGCTACGGAGAGACACTGATGTCATTTACCATTCACACACTGTCTGTCTCTAGTGCTACGGAGAGACACTGATGTCATTTACCATTCACACACTGTCTGTCTCTAGTGCTACGGAGAGACACTGATGTCATTTACCATTCACACACTGTCTGTCTCTAGTGCTACGGAGAGACACTGATGTCATTTACCATTCACACACTGTCTGTCTCTAGTGCTACGGAGAGACACTGATGTCATTTACCATTCACACACTGTCTGTCTCTAGTGCTACGGAGAGACACTGATGTCATTTACCATTCACACACTGTCTGTCTCTAGTGCTACGGAGAGACACTGATGTCATTTACCATTCACACACTGTCTGTCTCTAGTGCTACGGAGAGACACTGATGTCATTTACCATTCACACACTGTCTGTCTCTAGTGCTACGGAGAGACACTGATGTCATTTACCATTCACACACTGTCTGTCTCTAGTGCTACGGAGAGACACTGATGTCATTTACCATTCACACACTGTCTGTCTCTAGTGCTACGGAGAGACACTGATGTCATTTACCATTCACACACTGTCTGTCTCTAGTGCTACGGAGAGACACTGATGTCATTTACCATTCACACACTGTCTGTCTCTAGTGCTACGGAGAGACACTGATGTCATTTACCATTCACACACTGTCTGTCTCTAGTGCTACGGAGAGACACTGATGTCATTTACCATTCACACACTGTCTGTCTCTAGTGCTACGGAGAGACACTGATGTCATTTACCATTCACAAACTGTTCAGGACCTTATTCCCCACAAGGCGACAATAAGCTACTGAAAGACATGGTCACACGAGTCACCGGGACAGTAAAACATGGGCAATTAACAAAATGATGGGGAGATAACTTAGCATGAAAAGGGTGAGAGAGAGATAATTAGACAGTATTGTAATACAGACAAATAAGAAGTGAGGAGACAGAGGAGTGTATTTGTAGTGGAGCCTCAGCTGTTAACTCCCCAGGGTTCACACAGCTGTCACACGCACACACGCACACACACACACACACACACACACACACACACACACACACACACACACACACACACATACATATCCTGTCTACAGCTCTCTTCCCCCTTTACCCTTTTTCTCTCCCTCTGTCATCTCTCCACCTTCTCCCCCAAACACTCTTTCTTCTCTCTTGTTTTTTCCTCTGTCACTATTTGTTCCTCTCATTTCTCCCCTCCCAGTCCTCTTCTTTACTCCTCTCCTTTCTCTCTCCACATCTGGAGGCAGGGCTTCAGAGCTCCATCTGGGGAGAGAGCCCTACAGTCAGAATAACAGAATTAGAGAGAGAGAGGGGGAATGGGAAAAGAGAGAGGGGGAATGGGAGAAGAGAGAGGGGGAATGGGAGAAGAGAGAGGGGGAATAGGAGAAGAGAGAGGGGGAATGGGAGAAGAGAGAGGGGGAATGGGAGAAGAGAGAGGGGGAATGGGAGAAGAGAGAGGGGGAATGGGAGAAGAGAGAGGGGGAAGGGTAGAAGAGAGGAGGGATTGGGAGAAGAGAGAGGGGGAATGGGAGAAGAGGGGGAAGGGGAGAAGAGAGAGGGGGAAGGGGAGAAGAGAGAGGGGGAAGGGGAGAAGAGAGAGGGGGAATGGGAGAAGAGAGAGGGGGAAGGGGAGAAGAGAGAGGGGGAATGGGAGAAGAGAGAGTGGGAAGGGGAGAAGAGAGAGGGGGAAGGGGAGAAGAGAGAGGGGGAAGGGGAGAAGAGAGAGGGGGAAGGGGAGAAGAGAGAGGGGGAAGGGGAGAAGAGAAGGGGGAATGGGAGAAGAGAGGGGGGAATGGGAGAAGAGAGAGTGGGAATGGGAGAAGAGACAGTGGGAAGGGGAGAAGAGAGATGGGGGAATGGGACTAGAGAAAGGGGGAAGGGGAGAAGAGAGAGGCGGAAGGGGAGGGTTGAGGGGCTCCAGTCAGAAGAGACCAGAGAGAGGGGAATGGGAGAAGAGAGAGGGGGAATGGGAGAAGAGAGAGGGGGAAGGGTAGAAGAGAGAGGGGGAATGGGAGAAGAGAGGGGGAATGGGAGAAGAGAGGGGGAAATGGGAGAAGAGAGAGTGGGAATGGGAGAAGAGAGAGTGGGAAGGGGAGAAGAGAGAGTGGGAAGGGGAGAAGAGAGAGGGGGAATGGGAGAAGAGAGAGGGGGAATGGGACTAGAGAGAGGGGGAAGGGGAGAAGAGAGAGGGGGAAGGGGAGAAGAGAGAGGGGGAAGGGGAGGGTTGAGGGGCTCCAGTCAGAAGAGACCAGAGAGAGGGTGGAGAGGCAAGAAAGGGGTATTATGCGTGTGACAGACATCCTCTGAATCCGTGTATTTGCGAGTCTGTGTGTGTATGGACAGGACAGCCTGCATATTCCAGATTACTCCCCTTTCTTCATCCTAGATGCTTTTCCAATTACTCCCCAACCAGGAAGAAAGTAGAATGGGGAACATGTCAGTTGGTTAAGTACATTTGCTCCCCCTCTCTCATGAATGTCTCAACGATTATAATTCCCTCTCTGTCCAAGTGTCAGGACCAGAGTAAATGGGCTAGGCTAGGGCAGTGGGGGACAGTCACAATGTTAAACTCTCCTTTCTTCCCCTCTCCTCTCCTCCCCTCTCCTGTATGACTGAGTTTGGGAAATGTGGATAAGACTGGATCAGAGTTCAGATATTGGGGGATACATGGCGATGTAAGAATGGACTGGATCAGAATTCAGATATTGGGGATTCATTGGTGCAGGGAGATGGGGAGGATATGGCTGTGTGCCAAGGGAGAGGGGGAATACAGAAGTAAACAGAGGGATAGAAAGGGGGATCGAGGGAGGGGATAGAGGGATATGGAGGGATAGAGAAATGGAAAAGTGATTATGGTTGGTGTGGGCTGGTCTGAGATGGGCTGGTCTGATCAGGGCTGGTCTGATCTGGGCTGGTCTGATCAGGGCTGGTCTGATCTGGGCTGGTCTGATCAGGGCTGGTCTGAGATGGGCTGGTCTGATCTGGGCTGGTCTGATCTGGGCTGGTCTGATCAGGGCTGGTCTGAGATGGCCTGGTCTGATCTGGGCTGGTCTGATCTGGGCTGGTCTGATTTCGGCCAGTCTGGTCTGATCTGGGCTGGCCTGATCAGGGCTGGTCTGATTTGGGCCAGTCTGGTGTGATCTGGGCTGGCCTGATCAGGGCTGGTCTGATTTGGGCCAGTCTGGTCTGATCTGGGCTGGTCTGATCTGGGCTGGTTTATTCTGCCACTAGTGATAAATGAGTAATCAGGAGAGTAATCAGTTGGTCTCTCAGGACCACTACTGCACAGCCTTATCACACACTGTGTCACGGACACACTCTCAAACACATTTGGGCTAGATCCATTGGTACCCCACCGCATAACCCACCGGCAGCCCAGAGAGCAGATATAGATTTCCCCTCCTCCCTGCCTGACTGTCTGCCTGTATACCTCTACCCTCCCCTCCACCCTGCTTGACTGTCTGCCTGTATACCTCTACCCTCCCCTCCACCCTGCTTGACTGTCTGCCTGTATACCTCTACCCTCCCCTCCACCCTGCTTGACTGTCTGCCTGTATACCTCTACCCTCCCCTCCTCCCTGCCTTACTGTCTGCCTGTATACCTCTACCCTCCCCTCCACCCTGCTTGACTGTCTGCCTGTATACCTCTACCCTCCCCTCCTCCTTGCCTGACTGTCTGCCTGTATACCTCTACCCTCCCCTCCTCCCTGCCTGACTGTCTGCCTGTATACCTCTACCCTCCCCTCCTCCCTGCCTGACTGTCTGCCTGTATACCTCTACCCTCCCCTCCTCCCTGCCTGACTGTCTGCCTGTATACCTCTACCCTCCCCTTCTCCCTGCCTGACTGTCTGCCTGTATACCTCTACCCTCCCCTCCTCCCTGCCTGACTGTCTGCCTGTATACCTCTACCCTCCCCTCCTCCCTGCCTTACTGTCTGCCTGTATACCTCTACCCTCCCCTCCTCCCTGCCTTACTGTCTGCCTGTATACCTCTACCCTCCCCTCCTCCCTGCCTGACTGTCTGCCTGTATACCTCTACCCTCCCCTCCTCCCTGATTGACTGTCTGCCTGTATACCTCTACCCTCCCCTCCCCTCCTCCCTGCCTGACTGTCTGCCTGTATACCTCTACCCTCCCCTCCTCCCTGATTGACTGTCTGCCTGTATACCTCTACCCTCCCCTCCTCCCTGCCTGACTGTCTGCCTGTATACCTCTACCCTCCCCTCCTCCCTGCCTGACTGTCTGCCTGGATACCTCTACCCTCCCCTCCTCCCTGCCTTACTGTCTGCCTGTATACCTCTACCCTCCCCTCCTCCCTGATTGACTGTCTGCCTGTATACCTCTACCCTCCCCTCCTCCCTGCCTGACGGTCTGCCTGTATACCTCTACCCTCCCCTCCTCCCTGATTGGCTGTCTGCCTGTATACCTCTACCCTCCCCTCCTCCCTGCATGACTGTCTGCCTGTATACCTCTACCCTCCCCTCCTCAATGATTGACTGTCTGCCTGTATATACCTCTACCCTCCCCTCCTCCCTGATTGACTGTCTGCCTGTATACCTCTACCCTCCCCTCCTCCCTGCCTTACTGTCTGCCTGTATACCTCTACCCTCCCCTCCTCCCTGCCTGACTGTCTGCCTGTATACCTCTACCCTTCCCTCCCCTCCTCCCTGCCTGACTGTCTGCCTGTATACCTCTACCCTCCCCTCCTCCCTGATTGACTGTCTGCCTGTATACCTCTACCCTCCCCTCCCCTCCTCCCTGCCTTACTGTCTGCCTGTATACCTCTACCCTCCCCTCCTCCCTGATTGACTGTCTGCCTGTATACCTCTACCCTCCCCTCCTCCCTGCCTTACTGTCTGCCTGTATACCTCTACCCTCCCCTCCTCCCTGCCTGACTGTCTGCCTGTATACCTCTACCCTCCCCTCCCCTCCTCCCTGCCTGACTGTCTGCCTGTATACCTCTACCCTCCCCTCCTCCCTGATTGACTGTCTGCCTGTATACCTCTACCCTCCCCTCCTCCCTGCCTGACTGTCTGCCTGTATACCTCTACCCTCCCCTCCTCCCTGATTGACTGTCTGCCTGTATACCTCTACCCTCCCCTCCTCCCTGCCTGACTGTCTGCCTGTATACCTCTACCCTCCCCTCCTCCCTGCCTGACTGTCTGCCTGTATACCCCTCCCCTCCCCTCCTCCCTGCCTTACTGTCTGCCTGTATACCTCTACCCTCCCCTCCTCCCTGATTGACTGTCTGCCTGTATACCTCCTCCCTCCCCTCCTCCCTGATTGACTGTCTGCCTGTATACCTCTACCCTCCCCTCCTCCCTGCCTGACTGTCTGCCTGTATACCTCTACCCTCCCCTCCTCCCTGCCTGACTGTCTGCCTGGATACCTCTACCCTCCCCTCCTCCCTGCCTTACTGTCTGCCTGTATACCTCTACCCTCCTCCCTGCCTGACTGTCTGCCTGTATACCTCTACCCTCCCCTCCTCCCTGCCTGACTGTCTGCCTGGATACCTCTACCCTCCCCTCCTCCCTGCCTTACTGTCTGCCTGTATACCTCTACCCTCCCCTCCTCCCTGCCTGACTGTCTGCCTGTATACCTCTACCCTCCCCTCCTCCCTGCCTGACTGTCTGCCTGTATACCTCTACCCTCCCCTCCTCCCTGATTGACTGTCTGCCTGTATACCTCTACCCTCCCCTCCTCCCTGCCTGACTGTCTGCCTGTATACCTCTACCCTCCCCTCCTCCCTGATTGACTGTCTGCCTGTATACCTCTACCCTCCCCTCCTCCCTGCCTGACTGTCTGCCTGTATACCTCTACCCTCCCCTCCTCCCTGATTGACTGTCTGCCTGTATACCTCTACCCTCCCCTCCTCCCTGCCTGACTGTCTGCCTGTATACCTCTACCCTCCCCTCCTCCCTGATTGACTGTCTGCCTGTATACCTCTACCCTCCCCTCCTCCCTGCCTGACTGTCTGCCTGTATACCTCTACCCTCCCCTCCTCCCTGATTGACTGTCTGCCTGTATACCTCTACCCTCCCCTCCTCCCTGCCTTACTGTCTGCCTGTATACCTCTACCCTCCCCTCCTCCCTGCCTTACTGTCTGCCTGTATACCTCTACCCTCCCCTCCCCTCCTCCCTGCCTTACTGTCTGTCTGTATACCTCTACCCTCCCCTCCTCCCTGCCTGACTGTCTGCCTGTATACCTCTACCCTCCCCTCCCCTCCTCCCTGCCTTACTGTCTGCCTGTATACCTCTACCCTCCCCTCCACCCTGCTTGACTGTCTGCCTGTATACCTCTACCCTCCCCTCCTCCCTGCCTGACTGTCTGCCTGTATACCCCTACCCTCCCCTCCTCCCTGCCTTACTGTCTGCCTGTATACCTCTACCCTCCCCTCCTCCCTGCTTGACTGTCTGCCTGTATACCTCTACCCTCCCCTCCCCTCCTCCCTGCCTTACTGTCTGCCTGTATACCCCTACCCTCCCCTCCTCCCTGCCTTACTGTCTGCCTGTATACCTCTACCCTCCCCTCCTCCCTGCCTTACTGTCTGCCTGTATACCTCTACCCTCCCCTCCCCTCCTCCCTGCCTTACTGTCTGCCTGTATACCTCTACCCTCACCTCCTCCCTGCCTTAATGTCTGCCTGTATACCTCTACCCTCCCCTCCTCCCTGCCTGACTGTCTGCCTGTATACCTCTACCCTCCCCTCCCCTCCTCCCTGCCTTACTGTCTGCCTGTATACCTCTACCCTCCCCTCCTCCCTGCCTGACTGTCTGCCTGTAAACCTCTACCCTCCCCTCCTCCCTGCCTGACTGTCTGCCTGTATACCTCTACCCTCCCCTCCTCCCTGCCTTACTGTCTGCCTGTATACCTCTACCCTCCCCTCCTCCCTGCCTGACTATCTGCCTGTATACCTCTACCCTCCCCTCCACCCTGCTTGACGGTCTGCCTGTATACCTCTACCCTCCCCTCCTCCCTGCCTGACTGTCTGCCTGTATACCTCTACCCTCCCCTCCTCCCTGCCTGACCGTCTGCCTGTATACCTCAACCCTCCCCTCCTCCCTGCCTGACTGTCTGCCTGTATACCTCTACCCTCCCCTCCTCCCTGATTGACTGTCTGCCTGTATACCTCTACCCTCCCCTCCTCCCTGCCTGACTGTCTGCCTGTATACCTCTACCCTCCCCTCCACCCTGCTTGACTGTCTGCCTGTATACCTCTACCCTCCCCTCCTCCCTGCCTGACTGTCTGCATGTATACCTCTACCCTCCTCTCCTCCCTGCTTGACTGTCTGCCTGGATACCTCTACCCTCCCCTCCTCCCTGCCTGACTGTCTGCCTGTATACCTCTACCCTCCCCTCCTCCCTGCCTGACTGTCTGCCTGTATACCTCTACCCTCCCCTCCCCTCCTCCCTGCCTGACTGTCTGCCTGTATACCTCTACCCTCCCCTCCTCCCTGATTGACTGTCTGCCTGTATACCTCTACCCTCCCCTCCTCCCTGCCTGACTGTCTGCCTGTATACCTCTACCCTCCCCTCCTCCCTGATTGACTGTCTGCCTGTATACCTCTACCCTCCCCTCCTCCCTGCCTGACTGTCTGCCTGTATACCCCTACCCTCCCCTCCTCCCTGCCTTACTGTCTGCCTGTATACCTCTACCCTCCCCTCCTCCCTGCCTTACTGTCTGCCTGTATACCTCTACCCTCCCCTCCCCTCCTCCCTGCCTTACTGTCTGCCTGTATACCTCTACCCTCACCTCCTCCCTGCCTTAATGTCTGCCTGTATACCTCTACCCTCCCCTCCTCCCTGCCTGACTGTCTGCCTGTATACCTCTACCCTCCCCTCCCCTCCTCCCTGCCTTACTGTCTGCCTGTATACCTCTACCCTCCCCTCCTCCCTGCCTGACTGTCTGCCTGTAAACCTCTACCCTCCCCTCCTCCCTGCCTGACTGTCTGCCTGTATACCTCTACCCTCCCCTCCTCCCTGCCTGACTGTCTGCCTGTATACCTCTACCCTCCCCTCCTCCCTGCCTGACTGTCTGCCTGTATACCTCTACCCTCCCCTCCTCCCTGCCTGACTGTCTGCCTGTATACCTCTACCCTCCCCTCCCCTCCTCCCTGTCTCACCTCTGTGACATGCTGCTGGAGAACTATTGGTGTGTCAAGACAGAGACAAAGATCAGGTCAGACAGTCATGTAACTACAGACCTCTATGGAACTGAGGAGAGAAGTGCAAGGGGAGGAGGAGATCTCCATATTAACTCTGAGAAGAGAAGTGCAAGGGGGGGAGAGAGACAAAGGGGGGGAGAGAGACAAAGGGAGGGAGAGAGACACGGGGAGGGAGAGAGACACGGGGAGGGAGAGAGACACGGGGAGGGAGAGAGACACGGGGAGGGAGAGAGACACAGGGAAGGAGAGAGACATGGGGAAGGAGAGAGACACGGGGAAGGAGAGAGACACGGGGAAGGAGAGAGACACAGGGAGGGAGAGAGACACAGGGAGGGAGAGAGACACAGGGAGGGAGAGAGACACGAGGAGGGAGAGAGACACAGGGAGGGAGAGACACAGGGAGGGAGGGAGAGAGAGACACGGGGAGGGAGAGAGACACGGGGAGAGAGAGACACGGGGAGGGAGAGAGGCACGGGGAGGGAGAGAGACACGGGGAGGGAGAGAGACACGGGGAGGGAGAGAGACACGGGGAGGGAGAGAGACACGGGGATTGAGAGAGACACGGGGAGGGAGAGAGACACAGGGAGGGAGAGAGAGACAGGGAGAGAGAGAGACAGAGGGAGAGAGACACAGGGAGGGAGAGAGACACGGGGAGGGAGAGAGAGACACGGGGAGGGAGAGAGACACAGGGAGGTAGAGAGACACAGGGAGGGAGAGAGAGACACAGGGAGGGGGAGAGACACAGGGAGGGAGAGAGACACGGGGAGGTAGAGAGACACAGGTAGAGAAAGAGAGACACACCGAGAGAGAGAGAGACACGGGGAGGGAGAGAGACTCAGGGAGGTAGAGAGACACAGGGAGGGAGAGAGACACGGGGAGGTAGAGAGACACAGGGAGAGAGAGAGAGACACAGGGAGAGAGAGAGAGACACAGGGAGGGAGAGAGAGAGACACGGGGAGGGAGAGAGACACAGGGAGGTAGAGAGACACGGGGAGGGAGAGAGACACGGGAGGGAGAGAGACACACGGGGAGGGGGAGAGACACACGGGGAGGGAGAGAGACACACGGGGAGGGAGAGAGACACGGGGAGGGAGAGAGACAGGGAGGGAGAGAGACACGGGGAGGGAGAGAGACACGGGGAGGGAGAGAGACACGGGGAGGGAGAGAGATACAGGGAGAGAGACAGACAGACATAGGGGGGAGAGAGACACGGGGAGAGAGAGAGACACGGGGAGGGAGAGAGACACGGGGAGGGAGAGAGACACGGGGAGGGAGAGAGACACGGGGAGAGAGAGAGACACAGGGAGAGAGAGAGACACGGAGGGAGAGAGACACGGGGAGGGAGAGAGACACGGGGAGGGAGAGAGACACAGGTAGAGAAAGAGAGACACACCGAGAGAGAGAGAGACACGGGGAGGGAGAGAGACTCAGGGAGGTAGAGAGACACAGGGAGGGAGAGAGACACGGGGAGGTAGAGAGACACAGGGAGAGAGAGAGAGACACAGGGAGAGAGAGAGAGACACAGGGAGGGAGAGAGAGAGACACGGGGAGGGAGAGAGACACAGGGAGGTAGAGAGACACGGGGAGGGAGAGAGACACGGGGAGGGAGAGAGACACACGGGGAGGGGGAGAGACACACGGGGAGGGAGAGAGACACACGGGGAGGGAGAGAGACACGGGGAGGGAGAGAGACAGGGAGGGAGAGAGACACGGGGAGGGAGAGAGACACGGGGAGGGAGAGAGACACGGGGAGGGAGAGAGATACAGGGAGAGAGACAGACAGACATAGGGGGGAGAGAGACACGGGGAGAGAGAGAGACACGGGGAGGGAGAGAGACACGGGGAGGGAGAGAGACACGGGGAGGGAGAGAGACACGGGGAGAGAGAGAGACACAGGGAGAGAGAGAGACACAGGGAGAGAGAGAGACACGGAGGGAGAGAGACACGGGGAGGGAGAGAGACACGGGGAAGGAGAGAGACACAGGGAGGGAGAGAGACACAGGGAGAGAGACACAGGGACGGAGAGAGACACGGGGAGGGAGATAGACACGGGGAGGGAGAGAGACACAGGGAGGGAGAGAGACACAGGGAGAGAGAGAGACACGGGGAGGGAGAGAGACACAGGGAGGGAGAGAGACACAGGGAGAGAGAGAGACACGGGGAGAGAGAGAGAGACACAGGGAGGGAGAGAGAGAGACACGGGGAGGGAGAGAGACACAGGGAGGTAGAGAGACACGGGGAGGGAGAGAGACACGGGGAGGGAGAGAGACACACGGGGAGGGGGAGAGACACACGGGGAGGGAGAGAGACACACGGGGAGGGAGAGAGACACGGGGAGGGAGAGAGACAGGGAGGGAGAGAGACACGGGGAGGGAGAGAGACACGGGGAGGGAGAGAGACACGGGGAGGGAGAGAGATACAGGGAGAGAGAGAGACAGACACAGGGAGGGAGAGAGACACGGGGAGAGAGAGAGACACGGGGAGGGAGAGAGACACGAGGAGGGAGAGAGACACGGGGAGGGAGAGAGACACGGGGAGGGAGAGAGACACGGGGAGGGAGAGAGACACGGGGAGAGAGAGAGACACGGGGAGAGAGAGAGACACGGAGGGAGAGAGACACGGGGAGGGAGAGAGACACGGGGAGGGAGAGAGACACAGGGAGAGAGACACAGGGACGGAGAGAGACACAGGGAGGGAGATAGACACGGGGAGGGAGAGAGACACAGGGAGGGAGAGAGACACAGGGAGAGAGAGAGACACGGGGAGGGAGAGAGACACAGGGAGGGAGAGAGACACAGGGAGGGAGAGAGACACAGGGAGGGAGAGAGACACGAGGAGGGAGAGAGACACAGGGAGGGAGAGACACAGGGAGGGAGGGAGAGAGAGACACGGGGAGGGAGAGAGACACGGGGAGAGAGAGACACGGGGAGGGAGAGAGGCACGGGGAGGGAGAGAGACACGGGGAGGGAGAGAGACACGGGGAGGGAGAGAGACACGGGGAGGGAGAGAGACACGGGGATTGAGAGAGACACGGGGAGGGAGAGAGACACAGGGAGGGAGAGAGAGACAGGGAGAGAGAGAGACAGAGGGAGAGAGACACAGGGAGGGAGAGAGACACGGGGAGGGAGAGAGAGACACGGGGAGGGAGAGAGACACAGGGAGGTAGAGAGACACAGGGAGGGAGAGAGAGACACAGGGAGGGGGAGAGACACAGGGAGGGAGAGAGACACGGGGAGGTAGAGAGACACAGGTAGAGAAAGAGAGACACACCGAGAGAGAGAGAGACACGGGGAGGGAGAGAGACTCAGGGAGGTAGAGAGACACAGGGAGGGAGAGAGACACGGGGAGGTAGAGAGACACAGGGAGAGAGAGAGAGACACAGGGAGAGAGAGAGAGACACAGGGAGGGAGAGAGAGAGACACGGGGAGGGAGAGAGACACAGGGAGGTAGAGAGACACGGGGAGGGAGAGAGACACGGGAGGGAGAGAGACACACGGGGAGGGGGAGAGACACACGGGGAGGGAGAGAGACACACGGGGAGGGAGAGAGACACGGGGAGGGAGAGAGACAGGGAGGGAGAGAGACACGGGGAGGGAGAGAGACACGGGGAGGGAGAGAGACACGGGGAGGGAGAGAGATACAGGGAGAGAGACAGACAGACATAGGGGGGAGAGAGACACGGGGAGAGAGAGAGACACGGGGAGGGAGAGAGACACGGGGAGGGAGAGAGACACGGGGAGGGAGAGAGACACGGGGAGAGAGAGAGACACAGGGAGAGAGAGAGACACGGAGGGAGAGAGACACGGGGAGGGAGAGAGACACGGGGAGGGAGAGAGACACAGGTAGAGAAAGAGAGACACACCGAGAGAGAGAGAGACACGGGGAGGGAGAGAGACTCAGGGAGGTAGAGAGACACAGGGAGGGAGAGAGACACGGGGAGGTAGAGAGACACAGGGAGAGAGAGAGAGACACAGGGAGAGAGAGAGAGACACAGGGAGGGAGAGAGAGAGACACGGGGAGGGAGAGAGACACAGGGAGGTAGAGAGACACGGGGAGGGAGAGAGACACGGGGAGGGAGAGAGACACACGGGGAGGGGGAGAGACACACGGGGAGGGAGAGAGACACACGGGGAGGGAGAGAGACACGGGGAGGGAGAGAGACAGGGAGGGAGAGAGACACGGGGAGGGAGAGAGACACGGGGAGGGAGAGAGACACGGGGAGGGAGAGAGATACAGGGAGAGAGACAGACAGACATAGGGGGGAGAGAGACACGGGGAGAGAGAGAGACACGGGGAGGGAGAGAGACACGGGGAGGGAGAGAGACACGGGGAGGGAGAGAGACACGGGGAGAGAGAGAGACACAGGGAGAGAGAGAGACACAGGGAGAGAGAGAGACACGGAGGGAGAGAGACACGGGGAGGGAGAGAGACACGGGGAAGGAGAGAGACACAGGGAGGGAGAGAGACACAGGGAGAGAGACACAGGGACGGAGAGAGACACGGGGAGGGAGATAGACACGGGGAGGGAGAGAGACACAGGGAGGGAGAGAGACACAGGGAGAGAGAGAGACACGGGGAGGGAGAGAGACACAGGGAGGGAGAGAGACACAGGGAGAGAGAGAGACACGGGGAGAGAGAGAGAGACACAGGGAGGGAGAGAGAGAGACACGGGGAGGGAGAGAGACACAGGGAGGTAGAGAGACACGGGGAGGGAGAGAGACACGGGGAGGGAGAGAGACACACGGGGAGGGGGAGAGACACACGGGGAGGGAGAGAGACACACGGGGAGGGAGAGAGACACGGGGAGGGAGAGAGACAGGGAGGGAGAGAGACACGGGGAGGGAGAGAGACACGGGGAGGGAGAGAGACACGGGGAGGGAGAGAGATACAGGGAGAGAGAGAGACAGACACAGGGAGGGAGAGAGACACGGGGAGAGAGAGAGACACGGGGAGGGAGAGAGACACGAGGAGGGAGAGAGACACGGGGAGGGAGAGAGACACGGGGAGGGAGAGAGACACAGGGAGGGAGAGAGACAGGGAGAGAGAGAGACACGGGGAGAGAGAGAGACACAGGGAGGGAGAGAGACACAGGGAGAGAGAGAGACACGGGGAGGTAGAGAGACACGGGGAGGGAGAGAGACACAGGGAGGGAGACAGGGAGAGAGAGAGACACAGGGAGGTAGAGTGTCTCTCTCTCTCCCTGTAAGGTGAGAGGGGGAAGGGAGGGGAAATGGGGGCTAGGTGTAGGAGAGAGAGCAGACAGAAGGACCAGAGAGAGCTGAGGGGACTGGATTGCAGGGGGAAAAGAGGAGAGGGTCGGCTGCGGAGGGGTAGACACAGCAGAGAGAATGAGAGTGGAGTCTCTCTGGAATTCTCCACAATGACAAACAGGCTGTGTCCCTGTTCTCCCCTTGTACCTCTTTACTTTTCTCCCCTTGTACCTTCATGTACCTGACTCCCCTGGAGTACAATATCACTTACCACCCCACATGAGAATGGTGTGCGTGTGTGTGTGTGTGCGTGTATAAATGTGTGTATTTGTATAAATGTGTGTGTGTGTGTATAAATATGTGTGTGTGTGTATAAATGTGTGTGTGTATAAATGTGTGTGTGTGTGCGTGTATAAATGTGTGTGTGTGTGCGTGTATAAATGTGTGTGTGTGTGCGTGTATAAATGTGTGTGTGTGTGCGTGTATAAATGTGTGAGCGTGTATAAATGTGTGTGTGTGCGTGCGTGTATAAATGTGTGTGTGTGTGTGTATAAATTTGTGTGTGTGTATAAATGTGTGTGTGAGCGTGCGTGTATAAATGTGTGTGTGAGCGTGCGTGTATAAATGTGCGTGTATAAATGTGTGTGTGTGAGCGTGTATAAATGTGTGTGTGTGTACATGTATAAATGTGTGTGTGTGTGTACGTGTATAAATGTGTGTGTGTGAGCGTGTATAAATGTGTGTGTGTGAGCGTGTATAAATGTGTGTGTGTGAGCGTGTATAAATGTGTGTGTGCGTGTATAAATGTGTGTGCGTGTATAAATGTATGTGAGCGTGCGTGTATAATGTGTGTGTGTGAGCGTGTATAAATATGTGTGTGTGAGCGTGTATAAATGTGTGTGTGTGCGTGCGTGTATAAATGTGCGTGCGTGTATAAATGTGTGTGTGTGTATAAATGTGTGTGTGAGCGTGCGTGTATAAATGTGTGTGTGAGCGTGCGTGTATAAATGTGTGTGTGTGAGCGTGTATAAATGTGTGTGTGTGAGCGTGTATAAATGTGTGTGTGTGTGTGTGCGTGTATTAATGTGTGTGTGTGTGTGTGTGTGTGCGTGCGTGTATTAATGTGTGTGTGTGTGTGTGTGTGCGTGTATAAATGTGTGTGTGCGTGTATAAATGTGTGTGCGTGTATAAATGTATGTGAGCGTGCGTGTATAAATGTGTGTGTGTGAGCGTGTATAAATATGTGTGTGTGAGCGTGTATAAATGTGTGTGTGTGTGTGCGTGTATAAATGTGCGTGCGTGTATAAATGTGTGTGTGTGTATAAATGTGTGTGTGAGCATGCGTGTATAAATGTGTGTGTGAGCGTGCGTGTATAAATGTGTGTGTGTGAGCATGTATAAATGTGTGTGTGTGTGAGCGTGTATAAATGTGTGTGTGTGTGTGTGCGTGTATTAATGTGTGTGTGTGTGTGCGTATATTAATGTGTGTGTGTGTGTGTGTGTGTGTGTGTGCGTGTATAAATGTGTGTGTGAACTGTAGAGATACACCTGGATGAGTAAGGAGTGTTTTTCCACCTCCCCTTGAATACAATGTTACAAACTTACCCAGGTGGCACCTTGGGGTTGAAAGTCATACTGTAGTTATAGTTGAATAAACAATGTGTATTTTTCCTTTGTGAATGTCGACACGACGATGTGTGTGTGTTTCCATTTGGCCAGCGGGATAGAGAGGCTGGTACTACCGGGGGGAGGTTAGATTGCAGCTGCAAAAACTAAGTTTATGTTTACTAATTTGGTGGGATTTGTACACAATCTTAGAAACATACTACAATGCACTTATCTAATTATGTTTTTCCTTCATCTTGTCATGTTCCTGGAACCACCATCTACTCATGGACTAAAGGTAAGGTTAAACAGTCATCGTTGTCTCTTCTTTTTCCTGTTGTATAGTGTAATATCTGTAATGTTAGTGTTTGTTTTTTAGCATGAGTATAACCAGCCCTAGATAAAGATACTGTAACATATGAGTATACCCAGCCCTAGATAAAGACACTGTAAAATATGAGTATACCCAGCCCTAGATAAAGATACTGTAATGTATGAGTATACCCAGCCCTAGATAAAGATACTGTAAAATATGAGTATACCCAGCCCTAGATAAAGATACTGTAAAATATGAGTATACCCAGCCCTAGATAAAGATACTGTAATGTATGAGTATACCCAGCCCTAGATAAAGATACTGTAAAATATGAGTAAACCCCAGCCCTAGATAAAGATACTGTAAAATATGAGTATACCCAGCCCTAGATAAAGATACTGTAACATATGAGTATACCCAGCCCTAGATAAAGACACTGTAACATATGAGTATACCCAGCCCTAGATAAAGATACTGTAACATATGAGTATAACCAGCCCTAGATAAATATACTGTAACATATGAGTATACCCAGCCCTAGATAAAGACACTGTAAAATATGAGTATACCCCAGCCCTAGATAAAGATACTGTAACATATGAGTATACCCAGCCCTAGATAAAGATACTGTAACATGTGAGTATACCCAGCCCTAGATAAAGATACTGTAAAATATGAGTATACCCAGCCCTAGATAAAGATACTGTAATGTATGAGTATACCCAGCCCTAGATAAAGATACTGTAAAATATGAGTATACCCAGCCCTAGATAAAGATACTGTAAAAATGAGTATACCCAGCCCTAGATAAAGATACTGTAATGTATGAGTATACCCAGCCCTAGATAAAGATACTGTAAAATATGAGTAAACCCCAGCCCTAGATAAAGATACTGTAAAATATGAGTATACCCAGCCCTAGATAAAGATACTGTAACATATGAGTATACCCAGCCCTAGATAAAGACACTGTAACATATGAGTATACCCAGCCCTAGATAAAGATACTGTAACATATGAGTATACCCAGACCTAGATAAAGATACTGTAACATATGAGTAAACCCCAGCCCTAGATAAAGATACTGTAATGTATGAGTATACCCCAGCCCTAGATAAAGATACTGTAACATATGAGTATACCCAGCCCTAGATAAAGATACTGTAATGTATGAGTATACCCCATCCCTAGATAAAGATACTGTAACATATGAGTATACCCAGCCCTAGATAAAGATACTGTAATGTATGAGTATACCCAGCCCTAGATAAAGATACTGTAACATATTAGTAAACCCCAGCCCTAGATAAAGATACTGTAATGTATGAGTATACCCCAGCCCTAGATAAAGATACTGTAACATATGAGTATACCCAGCCCTAGATAAAGATACTGTAATGTATGAGTATACCCCAGCCCTAGATAAAGATACTGTAACATATGAGTATACCCCAGCCCTAGATAAAGATACTGTAACACATGAGTATACCCCAGCCCTAGATAAAGATACTGTAACATATGAGTATACCCCAGCCCTAGATAAAGATACTGTAACATATGAGTATACCCCAGCCCTAGATAAAGATACTGTAACAGAAGATAGAGATGAAATCCTACCACAATAATTTAACATATCTACAGAACAAGATGTATGATAATGTCTATAGTGCATCTCCAGGCAGGAGTCATAACTAAGGCAGTCACTATAGAGCTAACCAATTCACTAACTGTCACTTCTAATACAGCACCATGCCAGGGAGATGCAATCTGATGCCCACTGCTCTCAGACTAGCTGTCATAACCCATAACGTGTGTGTGTACGCGTCTGCACGCGTGTGTATGCCTGTCATAACTCATAGCAACCAGCATGGCCATGATGTTGTTTGAAGTGGTAGCTGGAGAAGCTGGTTGTCCGTGGCGATAAGACCTCAGAGATGAGGAATCTGATTGGACTAGCAGGTCCTTTGAAACAGCTGTGACTGGCGGTTCGCCACTGGGATGCTAATGAGGGACTAGAGAGGAAGTAAAGCTTTGAACCTGATTGGTCCTGGCGGGAGGGAGGGAGAAGGGAGGGGGTAGAACGTAAGGAAGGAAAGGAGAGAGGAGAGGAGGGAAAGGAGAGAGGAGAGGAGGGAAATGAGAGAGGAGAGGAGGGAAAGGAGAGAGTAGAGGAGGGAAGGAGAAAGGAGAAGAGGAGGGAAAGGAGAAAGGGGAAGTGGAGTGAAAGGAGAGATAATGAGGGAAAGGAGAGAGGAGAGGAGGGAAAGGAGAGAGGAGAGGTGGAAGGGAAAGAGGAGAGGAGGGAAAGCAGAGCAGAGAGGAGAGGAGAGATGAGAGGAGGGAAAGGAGAGAGAAGAGAAGAGAGGAGAGGAGGGAAAGGAGAGAGAAGAGGAGAGAGAGAGGAGGGAAAGAGGAGAGGAGGGAAAGGAGAGAGGAGAGAGAGGAGAGGAGATCGGAGGGAAAGGACAGAGGAGGGAAAGGAGAGAGGAGAGAAGGGAAAGCAGAGAAAGAGGAGGAGTGCAGGAGCAGAGATAGAAAAGGCCTTGCCTGTGCTCCTCTATTGAGCCAATCAGAGAGTAGCTAAAGGCTAAGGCCAGGTTTCTTTGCCATACAACCCTACTTGGCAACCATTATCTGTTTGAGTTTATTTTATTTTTGTTCTACATGATTAAGTCAGATAAAAGGTGCTCTCCCATCTCTGTTTATCTCCACCAGCATCTCTCCTGCACCTTTTTCTATTTATGTCTCACTCATTGTTAGGAAGATGTATGGTCCAAATCAGATGTTAGGTACTATATACAGTATATGAAAGATTAGATGAATCCTATAAATTAAAATGGCCAATTTGGGTATAATCAATTAGTGTAATTTCTCAGAGATCACATTATATTTTAACTAAATAATGTTTCAGGAATGCTACTCATATCTGGTTCTAACTACAGAAAACATTTCAGAACAACCTCAGATGATGGGTGTCCAAATCCTCTTAGTGGTACTTCTTTCAGTGGAGTGACTCTCTGCAGTTGAGTGGTTAAAGTCCACTAGGTGCTTCTCTCCAACTGGTTTGGTCTTGTCCCTGTGTGACAGAGTCATTCGGAGCCGTGTGTCACCCACCCTGACAGATACTTAACCTCTGCAACAGCAGCTCTGGTTGCTGACCCTGGCTGGGGCGAAGGCTGGCTGACACTGGCTGGGGCGAAGGCTGACTGACACTGGCTGGGGCGAAGGCTGGCTGACACTGGCTGGGGCGAAGGCTGGCTGACACTGGCCCTGGCGAAGGCTGGCTGACACTGGCTGGGGCGAAGGCTGGCTGGGGCGAAGGCTGGCTGACACTGGCTGGGGCGAAGGCTGGCTGACACTGGCTGGGGCGAAGGCTGGCTGACACTGGCTGGGGCGAAGGCTGGCTGACACTGGCTGGGGCGAAGGCTGGCTGACACTGGCTGGGGCGAAGGCTGGCTGACACTGGCTGGGGCGAAGGCTGGCTGACACTGGCTGGGGGCGAAGGCTGGCTGACACTGGCTGGGGCGAAGGCTGGCTGACACTGGCTGGGGCGAAGGCTGGCTGACACTGGCTGGGGCGAAGGCTGGCTGACACTGGCTGGGACGAAGGCTGGCTGGGGCGAAGGCTGGCTGACACTGGTTGGGGCTAAGGCGGGCTGACACTGGCTGGGGTGAAGGCTGGCTGACCATGGCTGGGGCGAAGGCTGGCTGACCCTGAATGGGGCGAAGGCTGGCTGACCCTGAATGGGGCGAAGGCTGGCTGACACTGGCTGGGGCGAAGGCTGGCTGACCCTGGCTGGGGCGAAGGCTGGCTGACACTGTGGACTGTATTAAGTGCAGTTTAGGGGATATGCTAATTAGAACTTTACAGAAAGGAGCCAGGGGATCAGGATCTTTAGGAGGTGAACACCCTCCAGAGGTCACTATGACACACACACATGCAAACACACACCACAAACACACACACACACACTTACAGTGCCTTCAGAAAGTATTCACACCCCTTGACTTTTTCCACATTTTGTTGTGATTCAGGCTACATTTAAAATTGATAAAATGCTGTTTTTTTTTGGTCACTGGCCTACACACAATACCGGATAATGTTATCTTTATTTTTTACAAATTCAATCAAAATGAAAAGCTGAAATGCTTGAGTCAATACGCATTCAAGCCCTTTGTTATGACCAGTCTAAATAAGTTCATAAGTAAAAATTAGCTTAACAAGTCACATAAGTTGCATGGACTCACTGGGCAATAATAGTGTTTAACATGATTTCTGAATGACTACCGAGCAGTGAATTTCAAACACAGATTCAACCACAAAGACCAACATTTTCCAATTTCTTGCGAAGAAGGGCACCTATTGATAGATAGGTCATAAAAAGTAGACATTGAGCATGGGGAAATGTTTAATTACACTTTGGATGGTGTATCAATACACCCAGTCACTACATATATACAGGCGTCCTACCTAACTCAGTTGCCTGAGAGGAAGGAAACTGTTCAGGGATTCTATATGTAGGCTCGCTACTTTTATAGCCTACTGTACAGTCATGGCCAAAATCTCTAGCCTTGTCCTCGTCAACACTCACACCTGTGTTAACGAGAGAATCACTGACATGATGTCAGCTGGTCCTTTTGTGGCAGGGCTGAAATGCAGTGGAATAGTTTTTTTGAGATTCAGTTCATTTGCATGGCAAAGAGGGACTTTGAAATTCATCTGATCACTCTTCATAACATTCTGGAGTATATGCAAATTGACATCATACGAACTGAGGCAGCAAACGTTGTGGAAATGAATATTTGTGTCTCAAAACTTTTGGCCACGACTCTATATAGCCTCGCTACTGTTATTTTTCACTGTTGTTTTTATTTCTTTACATACCTATTGTTCACCTAATACATTTTTTTGCAGTATTGGTTAGAGCCTGTAAGTAAGCATTTCACTGTAAGGTTGTATTCGGTGCACGTGACAAACACACTTTCATTTGATTTCACCATGAGACCAATGGTGACTTTAAAACAGTTACAGAGTTTAATGGCTTTGATTGGAGAAAACTGAGGATGGATCAACAACAATGTACTTACTCCACAATACTAACCTAATTGACAGAGGGGAACCTTGTACAGAATGAAAATATTCCAAAACATGCATCCTGTTTGCAACAAGGCACTAACGTAAAACTGCAAGAAATTTTGGCATAGCAATTAACTTTATGTTTGTGGAAAATCCAATGCAACACATTACTGAGTACCCCTCTTCATATTGTTAAGCATAGTGGTGGCTGCATCATGGAATGGGTATGCTTGTAATCGTTAAGGACTGGGGAGTTTTTCAGGATAAAATATAAATGGAATGGAGCTAAGCACAGGCAAAATCCTAGAGGAAAACCTGGTTCAGTCTGCTTTCCACTAGACACTGGGAGATGAATTCACCTTTCAGCAAGACAATAACCTAAAACACAAGGCGTTGCTTACCAAGAAAACAGTAAATATTCCTGGGTGGTTGAGTTAAATTACCATGACAATCTGACCTGAAAATGCTCTGCTTTCCCTCAATTATCAACAGCCAATTTGACAGCTTGTATCATTTTTTTAAGAATAATGGGCATATGTTGCACAATCCAGGTGTGGAAAGCTCTTAGAGACTTACCCAGAAAGACTCAATCGGTGCCAAAGGTGTTTCTACAAAGTATTGACTCAGGGGTATGACTACTTTGCAAAAATATCTAAAAACATGTTTTCACTTTTCCTTCTGAGGTGTTGTGTGTAGATTGCTAAGAAAAACATATATTTAACCATTTTGAATTCCGTCTGTAAATCAACTAAATGTGGTATGAGTCAAGGGGTATGAATACTTTCTGAAGGCACTGTAAGTCAGAGAGAGAGAGAGAAAGTCAGGCTGGATACATCCTGCTTTTGTTCCAGAGAGATAAGGTTGTTGTGGAGGGATAGGGAGACGTGGAGGAGTGGCTGTTCCCTTTTAACAGCAGGTCCTTTGGTTAAATGCGGACTGTGAGTCCTAGCCTCTCTATAACCTCCTCTCCTCCTCTCTTCCTCTCCCCAGGGAGGTTTTATCTGTCCATTTCCTCTCCTCCAGGCCTGTGGGACATGTTAATGGCACCATGTTCCCTGTCACTCCCACAGTTAAATGGAAACCGACCATGAAAGTATGGCTACTCTGCTCAGGGCTGGTTGGCTCCAAACACCATGCCCTTGTTCTCAGCACACACACACACACACACACACAGAGAGAGTTGAACACACAGTCAGGCCTCAATCTGCAAGTGTAATATCCCCATTAGACAGTATCAATCACATGTATTGATAAATATAAAGAAACCCAGCCTAAAACCCCAAACAGCAAGTAATGCAGATGTAAAAGCACGGTAGCTAGGTAAAACTCCCTAGAAAGGCAGGGATTTTGGAAGAAACCTAGAGAGGAACCAGGCTCTGAGGGGTGGCCAGTCCTCTTCTGGCTGTGCCGGGTGGAGATTATAAGAGTACATGGCCAAGATATTCAAACGTTCATAGATGACCAGCATGGTCAAATAATAATAATCACAGTGGTTGTAGAGGATGCAACAGGTCAGCACCTCAGGAGTAAATATCAGTTGGTGTTTCATAGCCAATTATTCAGAGTTAGAGACAGCAGGTGCGGTAGAGAGAGAGTCCAAAACAGCAGGTAGCACTTCCAGTAAACAGGTCAGGGTTCCATAGCCTTAGGCAGAACAGTTGAAACTGGAGCACGACCATGTGGACTGGGGACAGCAAGGAGTCATAAGGCCAGGTAGTCCTGAGGCAAGGTCCCAGGGCTCAGGTCCTCCGGGAGGGGAGGGAGAGGGAGAGAAAGAGAATTAGAGAGAGCATACTTAAATTCACGCAGGACATCGGATAAGACAGGAGAAATAGTCCAGATATAATAGACTGACCCTAGCCCCCCGACACATAAACTACTGCAGCACAGTAGAGCTGTTTATGTGGCAGATTCACATCAAGGATACTAGTGTTGCACTGCACGGTAAACCTGGTACTTAGTTTATTATACTATAATGCAAGATATGGTGATTTGAATGCTGATTGCCACCTAAAACCTTATTATTTCACTTAATTGGTCTCCCTCACGTCTCTCCCTCAGCCAAAGATGATCTCTTGCCTCATTGAACTGAGGTCTCTGACAGGCCACACCCCTTTTGGCTTGTGAATGATGTCATTACTGGTCAGTGACCAGTCAATACTGTTGCCTACTGTACCACTGTGCATGTTCTACCTGATTGGCTGTTTTAGCCATTTGGCACAGGGCAGTGTAAAAACAAATTAGATGGTCTCCCCACTCTCATCCTCCTCTCCCTCTCTCCTCCACACTCATGCCTTTCCTTCACTCCCCTGCTCACCAGTACATATGCTCACACACCTGGCCTGTGTCGTTACCTGTTTACAAATGACCAGTGATTTTTGCTTGGTTCTCTATTCTCTCTCTCTTTCTCTCCGTGTCATAATTATACCTTTGAGTTCATGTTTGGTTCTTACACTCCTCTGTTTCAAACATATCATCACAGACACCTTCTATCTCTCCCTCTGTCTGTCTTGACTTTATCTCTCTCTCTTTCTGTCTCTCTCACATAGCTTCTTCTAAAAGCTGTGTGTGTGTGTGTGTGTGTGTGTGTGTGTGTGTGTGTGTGTGTGTGTGTGTGTGTGTGTGTGTGTGTGTGTACGTCTGGGGCTAATGGTCTCCAGTGAGAACGGCAGGCTGAAGATTTATGCCACAAATTAGTGAAATGTGATCAAACAGTCTCCCAGTTAATCACACAGGACCCGTGCCTGTCCCTACTTTATCTGCAGGCATAATTACACCCTCCCGTTCCTCTGACAGCCCAACGCATGGATGGTGGGGGGTGTGTGTGTGGAGACGTTGTCACAGTGATAAATGCCTAGGGTGACAGGGGGAGCGGAGAGAGTGTTTTAAACATGTACTCACTTAACACCCCCCCCCCCCCCCCGCGCTTGTGAACGCCCGCCTCACCTTGAACATTCGCAGTAAATGGTCCTATTGAATGCTCTTCCTAAACTCTTCCTGCCATGTGACAGATAAGCCAAAAGCCATGTTTCTGAAAAACATAGTTGTGAGAGATCACGGAGAGATGTGAGTGGAGTCTCTCTCTTATTTCTCTCTCTCTCTGTGACAGTCATTTAAACAGCTGTTTATGCAGAGCTTTTAATATCAATAAGAGGCAAGCAGGCAGGCGGTTTCTAAACACACACGCAGGCTGGAAATCAGCAGTCTCCATCTCGCTGCTATGACAGGGTAGGTAATTATGTTGGAGTGTGTGTGTTTTGAAAGTGTTCATGCTGTTTGCTGGGTGAAAAATGATAATCGGGTGATTTCTAAGTGCTATATCTGCTGCCTGCGTGGCTAATGAAAAGTACTTTTAATCCAGTTTGGAGGAGGAGAGGATGAGTAGATGTGAGGAGAAGGGGCTCGTGAAAGGAGGAACAGAGGCGGAGTTGGGGGTGTGTGTGTGTGTGTGTGTGTGTGTGTGTGTGTGTGTGTGTCAAAGGAAAGCCTTGGCATGAGCCCTGAGCTCAGCAATTAGAAGATGCGTTTGGAATACTGCTCTCTCTGAAATTGAGACTGAAATTGGAGTCTCTGGTCTCGGAATCCAGCAAACCTCTAGTCTACAGTGTGTGTTGCCTCTTCTATTATTCTATAACTCACTGACTGTCTTCATCTATACCTTCCTATCTTTAGCAGTAACTTACAGGCAGCTCATTAGCAAGTACGTTTCTGTATTTCATATTGCAGTATACTTACCGTAATCTAAATACAGTCTCGACACCCAGCACAATGTTGTACAATTTATTGTATTATACTGTAAAAAAGTAAATGCTACTGTAATCGTAATTAGGAGAGGCTTTTAGAATACATCTTTCTCTCTCTCTCTATCTCTCTCTCAATTCAATTCAATTCAATTCAATTCAAGGGCTTTATTGGCATGGGAAACATGTGTTAACATTGCCAAAGCAAGTGAGGTAGATAATATATGAAGTGAATATATAAAGTGAAATAAACAATAAAAATTAACAGTAAACATTACACATACAGAAGTTTCAAAATATTAAAGACATTACAAATGTCATATTATATATATATATATATATATATATATATATATATATATATATATATATATATATATATATATATATACAGTGTTGTAACAATGTACAAATGGTTAAAGGACACAATATAAAATAAATAAGCATATATATGGGTTGTATTTACAATGGTGTGTGTTCTTCACTGGTTGCCCTTTTCTCGTGGCAACAGGTCACAAATATTGCTGCTGTGATGGCACACTGTGGAATTTCACCCAGTAGATATGGGAGTTTATCAAAATTGGATTTGTTTTCAAATTCTTTGTGGATCTGTGTAATCTGAGGGAAATATGTCTCTCTAATATGGTCATACATTGGGCAGGAGGTTAGGAAGTGCAGCTCAGTTTCCACCTCATTTTGTGGGCAGTGAGCACATAGCTTGTCTTCTCTTGAGAGCCATGTCTGCCTACGGCGGCCTTTCTCAATAGCAAGGCTATGCTCACTGAGTCTGTACATAGTCAAAGCTTTCCTTAATTTTGGGTCAGTCACAGTGGTCAGGTATTCTGCCACTGTGTACTCTCTGTGTAGGGCCAAATAGCATTCTAGTTTGCTCTGTTTTTTTGTTAATTCTTTCCAATGTGTCAAGTAATTATCTTTTTGTTTTCTCATGATTTGGTTGGTTCTAATTGTGCTGCTGTCCTGGGGCTCTGTAGGGTGTGTTTGTGTTTGTGAACAGAGCCCCAGGACCAGCTTGCTTAGGGGACTCTTCTCCAGGTTCATCTCTCTGTAGGTGATGGCTTTGTTATGGAAGGTTTTGGAATCGCTTCCTTTTAGGTGGTTATAGAATTTAACGGCTCTTTTCTGGATTTTGATAATTAGTGGGTATCGGCCTAATTCTGCTCTGCATGCATTATTTGGTGTTCTACGTTGTACACGGAGGATTTTTTTGCAGAATTCTGCGTGCAGAGTCTCAATTTGGTGTTTGTCCCATTTTGTGAAGTCTTGGTTGGTGAGCGGACCCCAGACCTCACAACCATAAAGGGCAATGGGCTCTATGACTGATTCAAGTATTTTTAGCCAAATCCTAATTGGTATGTTGAAATGTATGTTCCTTTTGATGGCATAGAATGCCCTTCTTGCTTTGTCTCTCAGATCGTTCCCAGCTTTGTGGAAGTTACCTGTGGCGCTGATCTTTAGGCCAAGGTATGTATAGTTTTTTGTGTGCTCTAGGGCAACAGTGTCTAGATGGTATTTGTGGTCCTGGTGACTGGACCTTTTTTGGAACACCATTATTTTGGTCTTACTGAGATTTACTGTCAGGGCCCAGGTCTGACAGAATCTGTGCATAAGATCTAGGTGCTGCTGTAGGTCCTCCTTGGTTGGTGACAGAAGCACCAGATCATCAGCAAACAGCAGACATTTGACTTCGGATTCTAGTAGGGGAGGCCGGGTGCTGCAGACTTTTCTAGTGCCCGCGCCAATTCGTTGATATATATGTTGAAGAGGGTGGGGCTTAAGCTGCATCCCTGTCTCACCCCACGACCCTGTGTGAAGAAATGTGTGTGTTTTTTGCCAATTTTAACCGCACACTTGTTGTTTGTGTACATGGATTTTATAATGTCGTATGTTTTACCCCCACACCCCAATATCTCTCTCTCTCTCTTTCTATCTCGCTCTATCTCTCTATCTCACTCTATCTCTCTCTAACTCAGTCTCTATCTCTCTCTCTCTCTCTCTCTGTCTCTCTATCTCTCTAACTCTCTATCTCTCTCTATATATCTCTATCTCTCTAACTCTATCTCTCTATCTCGCTCTATCTCTTTCTAACTCTATCTCTATCTCTCTCTCTATATCTCTATCTCGCTCTATCTGTCATGTACTGTCATGTTGTGTCTTGTTTCTGTCCTTTCCCTTCACCCTGTCTCCCTCTGCTGGTCGTTGTTAGGTTACCTTTTCTCCCCCTCTTTCCCCCAGCTGTGCCTTGTCTCCTCCTAACTACCTCGTCACCCCTTTTCCCACCTGTTCCCTTTTTCCCTCTGATTAGTCCTCTATATCTCTCTCTGTTTCTGCTCCTGTCTTTGTCGGATTCTTGTTTGTGTTGTTCATGCCTGAACCAGACTATCGTCATGTTTGCTGCAACCTTGTCCTGTCCTGTCGGAACCTGCCGGTCCATCTGAGCCTACGTTTTGTTTTGTTATTAAAGAAGCTCTGTTTACGTTAATTCGCTTTTGGGTCCTCATTCACGCACCGTAACAGAAGAATCCGACCAAGAATGGACCCAGCGACTTCGGATCCTCTCCACTCAGCCGTCGAGATCCAGGGAGCGATGCTAGGCAGACACAAGCAGGAATTGTCTGCTGCTCGACATGCCGTTGAGACCCTGGCCACCCAAGTCTCCAACCTCACAGAACAGGTTCACCATCTCCGCCTCGATCCACCGGCCACTTCCAGGGCTTTCGAATCTCCGGAGCCCAGAATCAATAACCCGCCGTGTTACTCTGGGGAGCCCACTGAATGCCGCTCGTTCCTCACCCAGTGTGATATTGTGTTTTCTCTCCAGCCCAACACTTACTCCAGGAGCACTGCTCGTGTCGCCTACGTCATATCTCTCCTTACTGGACGGGCTCGTGAGTGGGGCACGGCAATCTGGGAGGCAAGGGCTGAGTGTACTAACCAGTATCAGGACTTTAAGGAGGAGATGATACGGGTTTTTGATCGATCTGTTTTTGGGGAGGAGGCTTCCAGGGCCCTGTCTTCCCTATGTCAGGGTAATCGATCCATAACAGACTACTCTATTGAGTTTCGCACTCTTGCTGCCTCCAGTGGCTGGAACGAGCCGGCTTTGCTCGCTCGTTTTCTGGAGGGTCTCCGCGCAGAGGTAAAGGATGAGATTCTCTCCCGGGAGGTTCCTTCCAGCGTGGATTCCTTGATTGAACTCGCTATTCGCATTGAGCGACGGGTTGATCTTCGTCACCGAGCTCGTGGAAAGGAGCTCGCGTTCTCCGTTGCCCCCCTCTCCGCATCACTACCATCTTCCTCTGCCGGCTCGGGTGCTGAGCCTATGCAGCTGGGAGGTATCCGCATCTCGACTAAGGAGAGGGAACGGAGAATCACCAACCGCCTCTGTCTCTATTGCGGTTCTGCTGGTCATTTCGTCACTTCATGTCCAGTAAAAGCCAGAGCTCATCAGTAAGCGGAGGGCTACTGGTGAGCGCTACTACTCCTGTCTCTCCTTCAAGATCCTGCACTACCTTGTCGGTCCATCTACGCTGGACCGGTTCGTCAGCTTCCTGCAGTGCCTTAATAGACTCTGGGGCGGAGGGCTGTTTTATGGACGAGACCTGGGCTCGGGAACATGACATTCCTCTCAGACAGTTAAGGGAGTCCACGGCCTTGTTTGCCCTGGATGGTAGTCCTCTCCCCAGGATACAGCGTGAGACGCTACCTTTAACCCTCACTGTTTCTGGTAATCATAGCGAAACCATTTCTTTTTTAATTTTTCGTTCACCTTTTACACCTGTTGTTTTGGGCCATCCCTGGCTAGTTTGTCATAATCCTTCTATTAATTGGTCTAGTAATTCTATCCTCTCCTGGAACGTCTCTTGTCATGTGAAATGTTTAATGTCTGCTATCCCTCCTGTTTCCTCTGTCTCTTCTTCACAGGAGGAGCCTGGTGATTTGACAGGGGTGCCGGAGGAATATCACGATCTGCGCACGGTGTTCAGTCGGTCCAGGGCCACCTCTCTTCCTCCACACCGGTCGTATGATTGTAGTATTGATCTCCTTCCGGGAACCACTCCCCCCCGGGGTAGACTATACTCTCTGTCGGCTCCCGAACGTAAGGCTCTCGAAGATTATTTGTCTGTAGCTCTTGCCGCCGGTACCATAGTCCCCTCCTCCTCTCCCGCCGGAGCGGGGTTTTTTTTTGTTAAGAGAAAGGACGGGTCCCTGCGCCCCTGCATAGATTATCGAGGGCTGAATGACATAACAGTGAAGAATCGTTATCCGCTTCCTCTTATGTCTTCAGCCTTCGAGATCCTGCAGGGAGCCAGGTTTTTCACTAAGTTGGACCTTCGTAACGCTTACCATCTCGTGCGCATCAGGGAGGGGGACGAGTGGAAGACGGCGTTTAACACTCCGTTAGGGCACTTTGAATACCGGGTTCTTCCTTTCGGCCTCGCTAACGCTCCAGCTGTCTTTCAGGCATTAGTCAATGATGTCCTGAGAGACATGCTGAACATCTTTGTTTTCGTTTACCTTGACGATATCCTGATTTTTTCACCGTCACTCCAGATTCATGTTCAGCACGTTCGACGTGTCCTCCAGCGCCTTTTAGAGAATTGTCTTTTTGTGAAGGCTGAGAAGTGCTCTTTTCATGCCTCCTCCGTCACATTTCTCGGTTCTGTTATTTCCGCTGAAGGCATTAAGATGGATCCCGCTAAGGTCCAAGCTGTCATTGATTGGCCCGTCCCTAAGTCACGCGTCGAGTTGCAGCGCTTTCTCGGCTTCGCGAACTTCTATCGTCGTTTCATCCGTAATTTCGGTCAGGTGGCAGCCCCTCTCACAGCCCTTACTTCTGTCAAGACGTGCTTTAAGTGGTCCGTTTCCGCCCAGGGAGCTTTTGATCTCCTCAAGAATCGTTTTACATCCGCACCTATCCTTGTTACACCTGACGTCTCTAGACAGTTCATTGTCGAGGTTGACGCGTCCGAGGTGGGCGTGGGAGCCATTCTTTCTCAGCGCTCCTTCTCTGACGACAAGGTCCACCATTGCGCGTATTTTTCTCATCGCCTGTCGCCGTCGGAACGTAACTATGATGTGGGAAACCGCGAACTGCTCGCCATCCGCTTAGCCCTAGGCGAATGGCGACAGTGGTTGGAGGGGGCGACCGTTCCTTTTGTCGTTTGGACTGACCATAGGAACCTTGAGTACATCCGTTCTGCCAAACGACTTAATGCGCGTCAGGCGCGCTGGGTGCTGTTTTTCACTCGTTTCAAGTTCGTGATTTCTTATCGTCCGGGCTCTAAGAACACCAAGCCTGATGCTTTATCTCGTCTCTTCAGTTCTTCAGTAGCCTCCACTGACCCCGAGGGGATTCTCCCTGAGGGGCGTGTTGTCGGGTTGACTGTCTGGGGAATTGAGAGGCAGGTAAAGCAAGCACTCACTCAAACTCCGTCGCCGCGCGCTTGTCCCAGGAACCTTCTTTTCGTTCCCGTTCCTACTCGTCTGGCCGTTCTTCAGTGGGCTCACTCTGCCAAGTTAGCCGGCCACCCTGGCGTTCGGGGTACGCTTGCTTCCATTCGCCAGCGCTTTTGGTGGCCCACCCGGGAGCATGACACGCGTCGCTTCGTGGCTGCTTGTTCGGTCTGCGCGCAGACTAAGTCCGGTAACTCTCCTCCTGCCGGCCGTCTCAGGCCGCTTCCCATTCCCTCTCGACCGTGGTCTCACATCGCCTTAGATTTTGTCACCGGACTGCCTTCGTCAGCGGGGAAGACTGTTATTCTTACGGTTGTCGACAGGTTCTCTAAGGCGGCTCATTTTATTCCCCTTGCTAAGCTTCCTTCTGCTAAAGAGACGGCACAAATCATCATCGAGAATGTTTTCAGAATTCATGGCCTTCCGTCAGACGTCGTTTCGGACAGAGGTCCGCAATTCACGTCTCAATTTTGGAGGGAGTTTTGCCGTTTGATTGGGGCTTCCGTCAGTCTCTCTTCCGGCTTTCACCCCCAGTCTAACGGTCAAGCAGAACGGGCCAATCAGACTATTGGTCGCATCTTACGCAGTCTTTCTTTTCGCAACCCTGCGTCTTGGTCAGAACAGCTCCCCTGGGCAGAATACGCCCACAACTCGCTTCCTTCGTCTGCGACCGGGCTATCTCCTTTTCAGAGTAGCCTCGGGTACCAGCCTCCGCTGTTCTCATCTCAGTTCGCCGAGTCCAGCGTCCCCTCCGCTCAGGCCTTTGTCCAACGTTGCGAGCGCACCTGGAAGAGGGTCAGGTCTGCACTTTGCCGTTATAGGGCGCAGACTGTGAGGGCTGCTAATAAGCGTAGAACTAAGAGTCCTAGATATTGTCGCGGTCAGAGAGTTTGGCTCTCCACTCAGAACCTTCCCCTTAAGACCACTTCTCGCAAGTTGACCCCGCGGTTCATTGGTCCGTTCCGTATTTCTCGGATCATTAATCCTGTCGCAGTTCGACTTCTTCTTCCGCGATATCTTCGTCGCGTCCACCCGGTCTTCCATGTCTCCTGTGTCAAGCCCGTTCTTCGCGCCCCCGCTCGTCTTCCCCCCCCCCCCCCCATCCTTGTCGAGGGCGCACCCATCTACAGGGTCCGTAGGATTTTGGACATGCGTCCTCGGGGCCGTGGTCATCAGTACCTAGTAGATTGGGAGGGGTACGGTCCTGAGGAGAGGAGTTGGGTTCCCTCTCGGGACGTGCTGGACCGTGCGCTGATCGATGATTTCCTCCGTTGCCGCCAGGTTTCCTCCTCGAGTGCGCCAGGAGGCGCTCGGTGAGTGGGGGGGTACTGTCATGTACTGTCATGTTGTGTCTTGTTTCTGTCCTTTCCCTTCACCCTGTCTCCCTCTGCTGGTCGTTGTTAGGTTACCTTTTCTCCCCCTCTTTCCCCCAGCTGTGCCTTGTCTCCTCCTAACTACCTCGTCACCCCTTTTCCCACCTGTTCCCTTTTTCCCTCTGATTAGTCCTCTATATCTCTCTCTGTTTCTGCTCCTGTCTTTGTCGGATTCTTGTTTGTGTTGTTCATGCCTGAACCAGACTATCGTCATGTTTGCTGCAACCTTGTCCTGTCCTGTCGGAACCTGCCGGTCCATCTGAGCCTACGTTTTGTTTTGTTATTAAAGAAGCTCTGTTTACGTTAATTCGCTTTTGGGTCCTCATTCACGCACCGTAACACTATCTCTCTCTACATTACACATACAGAAGTTTCAAAACAATAAAGACATTACAAATGTCATATTATGTATAAATACAGTGTTGTAACAATGTACAAATGGTTAAATGTACAAATGGCTATCTCTCTCTATATCTCTCTATCTCTCTCAAACACTCTTATGCGAGTCTGCAGGCAATGCTATTGTCTGAAGTAGCTGGGTCAGGTGTGTCTGTGTGCCTGTGTGTCTGTATGTCCATGTGTCTGTGTGGCACAATCCCTGGAAATAAGTCATTTTCCACTTATTTATGTTTCATCACATTGTAGTTCAGCAGCTGTTTCAACAGACGTTCTTCTATGAGAACCATGTTGTAAACCTTTTTCCTGAAGCAGGTTTTTATATGCCACAGTTTATGATAGTCTACATGCTGACCGTTTAGCGATGACACACCTGACACTAGACAGCGTGATTTGTGAGAAGTAACTTAGCCCTGATTGTTCACAAAGTCCCTTGTGCCATATTTATACACTAGTTACTCTAAGTGCTAGCGGTGGGGATATTTGTTCCTGCTCTTAAATATGCCCTTATATTCAGGAATAACAAATATGTATAGTGGATCAATCATAAAAGGGGCTTTTATAAAATATCTGGCTTTGATAGTGGTCCATAGTATTCTTGGCTGTGTGTGTGTTTTATAGTATAATCATGATAAGTCATGGCAGGCAAATAGATTAATGTCCATTTTGTATTTATTTTACCTTCATTTAACCAGGCAACTCTATTAAAAGGATAATGTGAGATTCAGGCAATAAAGCAGTTTTTCTACTTACCCAGAGTCAGATTAACACCTGGACACCATTTTGATATCTCTGCCTCTGAGATACGGTAGCGTGTTTCCAGTCATTGCGCTAACGATAGTTAGCATTGGCCCGCAGAACTACCTCTTCCTTCATACTGCACGCAGAGACATGAAAATGGTGTCCATGAGTTCATCAAAGACCACTTCATTGACAGAATCTCACAGTACCCCTTTAATAAAAGATTTGTATTTACAATGACGACCATGTTAACATGCCCAATATCACAGACACATACACTGTTTGATGGTTCTCTGTGTGGGGGATGACAGGTTGTTGTGAGGGTCTCGGGCCGTCTCCCAACGCTGTGTGTGTTTGGGTCGTGTCCTGCTCTCTCACCCCTCACCCCGACCTCTGACCCCAGTCCGTCAGCAACCAGACAGGAGCACAGAGCTGACAGCTCCCCAGACTGACCTCTCAACCTACACACGACTACCAGACATAGAGAGAGATCGGAAGAAAAACATGTCCTCTCTCTGGTGTTTGTGGTTTTGTCTGTCCTCATCGTAGATAAAGAAATACCTCTTATATCCACCACACTGAACAAAGGAAACCTCCCACAGCATACCTGATGTTTCCACTAACCGTGTGTGTGTGTGTGCTGACTGCACACCTGAGGTTTCCACTAACCGTGTGTGTGTGTGTGTGTGTGTGTGTGTGTGTGTGTGTGTGTGTGTGTGTGTGTGTGTGTGTGTGTGTGTGTGTGTGTGTGTGTGCTGACTGCACACCTCATGTTTCCACTAACCGTGTGTGTGTGTGCTGACTGCACACCTGATGTTTCCACTAACCGTGTGTGTGTGTGCTGACAGCACAATACATCTCTCTGTACGCTCTCTTACCCTGCTGGGTCTGAGTGTCTAAGGGGAGCAGGGGGTCCAGGGAGAGAAGCACGTTGGGGTGGGTGGTGTGTATGTGTGAGAGAGACAGAGAGAGAGACAGAGAGAGAGACAGAGAGAGAGACAGAGAGAGAGAGAGACAGAGAGACAGAGAGAGAGAGACAGAGAGAGAGACAGAGAGAGAGACAGAGAGAGAGAGAGGGAGAGAGAGAGAGAGAGACAGTGATCGAGAGAGAGAGAGAGACAGAGAGAGACAGAGAGACAGAGAGAGAGACAGTGAGACAGAGAGATACAGAGAGAGAGAGAGAGAGACAGTGATACAGAGAGAGAGACAGAGACAGTGAGAGAGAGAGACAGTGAGACAGAGACAGAGAGAAAAACAGAGAGAGAGGCAGAGAGAGAGACCGTGAGAGAGACGGTGAGAAAGACAGAGAGAGAGACAGTGAGAAAGACAGAGAGAGAGAGACAGAGAGAGAGAGAGACAGTGAGACAGTGAGAGAGACAGAAAGAGAGAGAGAGAGAGAGAGACAGAGAGAGAGAGACGAGAGAGAGAGAGAGAAAGAGAGACGAGAGAGAGAGAGAGACAGAGAGAGACAGTGAGACAGAGAGAGAGAGACAGTGAGACAGAGAGAGAGACAGTGAGACAGAGAGAGACAGAGAGAGACAGAGAGATAGAAAGAGAGACAGAGAGAGAGAGAGAGAGACAGAAAGAGAGACAGTGAGAGAGACTGTGAGACAGAGAGAGAGAGAGAGAGAGAGAGAGAGAGAGAGAGACAGTGAGAGAGAGAGAGACAGGGAGAGAGAGACAGTGAGACAGAGAGAGAGAGACAGTGAGACAAAGAGAGAGACAGCAAAATCACAGTCTACTTAAACAGAGCAATACTCAATCATGAGGCATCAAAGCCAAAGGAACTGAGTAACATTAAGAAATGCTATAGATGGAAGGAATGCAGTTTGGAAACCTACCAAAAAACAATTAGGCAACAACAAATTCAATCCCTTTTAGACAATTTCCTGGGTAAAACGTTCCACTGTAATAGTGAAGGTGTAAACTTGGCAGTAGAAAATCTTAACAGTATATTTGACCTCTCAGCTTCCCTATCAAATCTAAAAATCTCAAATAGAAAACCGATGAAAATTAACAACAATGACA